>NC_086353.1:12723803-13023803 GCF_036324505.1 Eleginops maclovinus
GCGGGGAAATGAAGCTTGCAGTGAGCTTTGTTTTGGGGCTGGAGCTTTGTCGGGTTGGGGACGGCTTGTGCCTGTGGCTTCTGCAGCTTCACACACTCTTCATATTGCACTTTGTGCCACGTTTTTGAGTGATGAAAAAGATTCGTAGTGCTTCCACCACTGGCTGCAATGTGCTTATGGCACTCCCTACATATAGAGCTCCTGCGGTCACGTGACTTTTGGTTGGGAGCCACCATTTTGGCAGTCAACATGACCACCGGTGCCAGTGTTTTCTTACCGAGCGAGTATACTTCTCATTTTAATTCAAGTGAAATTCGGCTTTATAGTACAAAATTAGAGAGATTAAATATAAGCGACCCATATAATTCACCCGGTGTGCTTTTCAAGAGCATAACCTCCTGCTCTGAAGACGATGTACCCGACTTGCGCTACGCAGACATCCACAGCTATCTTGTAAGCTTTCCATCAGTGTACTCAGGAGACTCCCTCAGAGCGTACAAAAGCTTGGAGGCTTACAAATGGTGTCAGTCCGGCTTCGTAAACAACATTCAACTGTGGAGTCTTACATCCAAAAACTTCGGCATCATCACTGCAAGGGTAAGTATTAAATTATTCCAGTTTGATAGGCAGTGTCACGTTAGCATTGTTTGTTTATTAGCTTGGCTAGCTACGGAAGTGTCACGTTAGCATGTTTTTTAGCTTGGATAGCTACTGCAGTGCATCTGTAACTTGCTAGTTTGTATTTTTGATCGTACTCAACCAAAGTGGCTGGCGTTTTTTACCTTTATTTATCTGTTTTGGAATTTCATATAGGTTAATCACTCCAAAGGCTTAATGAAAGTCAACTAAACCTCCAGTCTCGTTTTATGTCTCCTCTTCTCTGGAGATGGAAGGTAATCGAAAATTGAGGGGATAAAATCCGGACTCAACGGATTATCACTCTTTCTCCCTACAAAATAAGAAGGAATATTTCAACACGGGTTTGTTTACCACTAGCTTGCTACAAGCTAACTTGCTAACTGGCTAGGCTGCGCCAGAGCCACACTTGTTGAGTTAAAAAGGGACATCACAGTGTCCGTTAGCTATAATAACTGGGTGCTACTTCTTAAATTAAACTAATTAAATTTAATTAAACTGACCAGAAACTTTTTGTAGCATTGTACTGTATTCCTTCACCCACCTGATATGAAGTGATCACTGCATAAGCGAAAGCCAACGGCCGGGGGGTCCCATCTTTCAGTCTTTTTCTGAAGGCTCCTGGCTCTTTTAATCGCTCCAATCCACTTCTCCCTCCTCTCCGCGTCTTTAGGAATGCGTTAATACGATACACCTTTCTTTTTCCCACGCCTATTTGTGCAACCTGGTGCACAGCAGTTATCCACCATCCTTGACAGTCTGCCAGTGCCTGTCAATTTACTGCCGCGATGACTGCCAAAATGGCTGCCCCTGTCGTATCTCGTCACGTGACCAGCATATATGACATCATCTGCAGGAGCTCTATAGCTTGGTTTTGTTGCTCGTCTGACAATTTGTATCCGAACCATCTCCAAATGATTGAGCTACTGCTTTTTCTTTTACCAACCAAGGGGCTCTCCACCGTACGCTCTGCAGACGTTGTTGCCTTCTCAATGTTTGTTGAAGAGTGCCGGAGTGTCCCTCCCCCTCCCCCCTCTGTGCATGAAAGAGGAGGGGCGGAGCCGGGGCGCGTGAAGCAGTGCAGAGAGTTCCGATCAACGGCTTGCCTGAAGCAAGTATTACAGTGCAATTTTGAACTATATCGATATATGCGATATGGTCTAATTCCATATCTTATTTAAAAATATATCGATATATCTTAAATATCGATATATCACCCAGCCCTAAATAGAGGCTACATTTTTATTTAATACTGCTTAACAAATGTATTCTTGCTCATAGATTTCAAAAGCCTGAATTACCAAAGATGATTGTCAGGTTTATTATGTTCATTTAAGACAAACATGATCAGAAAACAAAAGTCTAGCTTCTCCATGTTTGTTGAAGAGTGCCGGAGTGTCCCTCCCCCTCCCCCCTCTGTGCATGAAAGAGGAGGGGCGGAGCCAGGGCGCGTGAAGCAGTGCAGAGAGTTCCGATCAACAGCTTGCCTGAAGCAAGTATTACAGTGCAATTTTGAACTATATCCAGGGTGCGATTTGTAGGGGGGGATGGTGAGGATTTCCCCCCCTCTGGTTTTCCTATCCCTACCTCTGCTAAATTATTTTTATCTCCGGTGGGGACAAGGATTTCCCCCCCTTGATAGCGATGAATGCAACTTAACTGCTAGCCTACTTAAACTCTTGAAATCTAACGATCTTCAGTGTCTTTACATCAGAGTAGGCTATTCAGCAGCCTTCTGGCAGACGGTGCATATTTCTGAACGTCATCGAACACAAAAACATTGTAACATTTTTGTGCGGGAACTTCGCAGGAAAAACAGCGCTGAACCAAACATGAAACGCGTTCAGAGCAGCATATCATCTTACTTTACAGGACCCATTTGCAGAATTGTGGATAGAAGAGGGCCGAAATGCTGCAGACAATGCCCCGATAGGAAAAACGAAAAAGCCACCACAAATTTGTCACCAGAGCCGACTGTTTACTTTGTCTAGTTTTCCAGACCTGTCCCTGAGTGTTGACAGCACGTTGTGCTATTTAGTGAATTATTTTGAGTGTTTGATTTAAGTTAATTGGAGGGTCTTTTCATGGAGAGCATTGATGCTGTTCTATGGTGCTTTCTGCCTGTTAGTGCGTACGCATGTTTTTGTGACGTTGAATAGAAATCCATGTATGGGTTATTAAAAGTTTTGCCATGTTGTGATGGGGACTAATCCACGGACCCGAAAAAAGGGCCTGTCTACTTTTTGCGTTTTTTTCTCCCTAGTTATGCAAGTTAAAAGTCCAATGTTCTTGTCTATGAATACATTTAAAAAAACATCCCCCCCTCTGTTTTTTTGTCAAATCGCACCCTGGTTACTCCTAAACTTACCATGAGAAATGAACATAAACAACTGTGCTGGTTGACACTGTCCTTAAATATAAAAAAGCATTACGTTACTACCTTCACCATCCCTCAACTTGCTTCTCTTTTATAAGAGTTGCTTAATAGTTGTCTCACACCATCTCATCTCTGGTCTAACCTGAAGCAACTGCAGCTAACAGTTAGCTCTCCTATCAAATGCCAGTAAGTAAGTAGTTAATGCTAGTAAGTTCGTTTTTCCCGTTAATGGGAAGTGACATTGCTACTAATCTAAACCAGTTCATATGAGCCAAAATAATTTTATACGTGCTGGCCAATTAATAAAAAATATTCAGAGTAAATTAACCTGACTTTATTTTCGTTAAAATAGAGGTATAAACAATTGCATTGAAAGGCATTTCACACCAAAAACACTTACTTGTAGGCTAAGTTACTTTCAAAAAACAAAACATTTGCTCAAAACCAGCTATATTTACAAATATAAAATGCTTACCTGTATGCGTTTAATCCTCTGGTAAATCCATTAACGTTAGATCATGCTGCTGCTTTCCACATTTTTTTAAATGGCGGATGGAGGGCGGACCCTGGAGTTGACAGTTTGTAGATACCGCCCACATGCGCAACTCAACCAATCACAAGAAAGCCCGCCAAATTTGTTCCGTGTGTATAGAAAATGTGTATGAAACTGCAATACCGCCTGGTAGGATAGGGTGCGCACCTCCATACACTGGGATACACTCAAAGTCAGGTGAAGTGGTAAATGAGGACTTTCAAAGAAAAAGCGAGAGAATGTTATTTAGACACTAACAAATGCAGTTACACTCTTTGGTTTATGAGGACTTCGGCAAAGTCCGCCTAATCCCAAAGGTCCCTGGAGCCCAGGTACGTAGTCAGGTGTAAAGTCCTTCTATACCACATAACCCAACACACACACACACACACACACACACACACACACACACACACACACACACACACACACACACACACACACACACACACACAGCTGCCCTGTCTGTACCTGGGCAGAGAATTATAGACAAAGGCCTGTACAGTTCATGCCAGCAAATTCTCATGGTGCACACCAACTCACATTTCTGTGCACTCTACTGCTGCTTTTTTTCTCTCCGTCTCTCTCGTGTACTTTGAGACAACTTTGTGCTGAACTGCTGAGGAGGCAGGCAGGTAAGCAGGCACATCAGCAGTGGGGCAGAGGTGCATTTAGTCTGATGAGCAGTAAAGCTGTCTAGAACACCAGAATAGATATGAGGAGCTGCAATCGCTTGCATGTTTACCAACCTAAAATCCACTCTGCACTGTTACGTTCTTCTTTGCGCTGCAGTTTATTCAACATCTTCAGCTCATGCAATTCAACCTTCAAATCATGTTATGTGCAGTTAGTGGTTTTCAAATCTCACCAAATGTCACACATCTTCTGCAGTGATAAGAGCTGTTAGGACTGTATTTTTTGTTGTGTTATAGCATGATGAAGGTGTTGCTCCTGTACCAACAGTTTGATTGGAGTCTTTCCCACTGACGTAAGTCGGAGAGGAGTATTCTCATACAGAACAGTGATGTAATGGACTGTGAAGGTACTAGTCAGGCTCCTTTTCGTTCCCTCCTCCTCTCGGTCTCCCTGTTTCACACTCCCTCCCCCTTCTGTTCCCATCTCTATGTTTTTCCTTTCTTTCTTTTTGGTCTTGGCAGGCTACTCCTTCTACTCCTCTGGGTTAACTGAATTAAAACTCAACAGCTCCCTCGCTTGGTCACAAAAAGGAACTGCATCTAGAGAAGTCAGCTGATGCTTCCATCTGCCACCATCTCTCCATCTACTTCTGTAAATATGGTGCACACTCCTCCCCCCTTTTCCTCCATTTGCCTTGATGTTATTCAACTCAGTAGCCAGTCACTGCTACAATACCCAGGTCGGTCCTTGAATGGTTTGTCGGATACTTTCTAGACACAGACATTTCTTTTGTAACATAAATTGTCAGAAACGTAAAACATTTATTCGACTCAAGTTCCCACTAAGGAGTCCCACACTAGTGCTCCTCCTTCTGGTTTTCTTCCTATTTTTCTCTTCTATCCTTGTTCTCTGTTTTCATCAAAGCAGAACAACCAGCTCTCTTTGCCCCAGGGAGACAATACAAACCAGACAGATGAAACCTCCCAGCTCTCTTGGCTACTCTACTTGACCATCCCAGTGTGAGAAAAAAAAAACACATGCACACATAACTGCATTAATAGCAGCACTGTTCCATCTGAGACATGCTCTATCAGTCTTGACTTTTTCCTGTGGGGGGCCCTCCTTGACTTTTTATGTTAACAAGGGCTTGAACTAGGTGAAAAATACCAACACACACACACACACACACACACACACACACACACACACACACACACACACACACACACACACACACACACACACACACACACACACACACACACACACACACACACACACACACACACACACACACACACACACACACACACACACACACACACACACACACACACACACACACACACACACACACTGTATATACAGCATACTACGAGTATACACACATGCAAGGACACAAATACCAAAGTGCAATGGGGGTTATGAGGGAGGAAGCCCACAACATAAATATCCAATTACCAAACACATCAAACGCACAGAGGATGAAATATTGATAACTTTGAGACATTTATGTAATCCACAATGGTGCCTTATATAAGTGCTCCATTTTACAAGGAGAAGCAGAAATGTGCAGGGAGGTATTGTTTTTGTTTTTAACATAACAGAAGAGGAAATAAATTGTTGTATGTTGGCAGACAATAGTGTGAGAGTAGTCTGACAAATGGGCTCCTTCTCTTGCTTCATATCAAGCTATCTTACATCAAGTGATCACATAGAAGAAAACATGCATACAAACAACCAATGTAACAGGCACGGTTGCGGATCGGTCTGTGAGAAACCTTAAAATATCATTATCATGTTTTCTAAACAACAACACCACCGATGAAAATGAAAGCAAAATGAGCCATGACTTAACGGCTCTGGGAGTGCTATTCTGGTGTTGGATGTACATTTATGAGGGGGAGTGACTGGGATGTTTTATTTGGCACTTCTTATGCGGCTGTCAATCGTTCAGTGATAAAGGCTGTTCCAAGCATATGGAGCTGATGGGGGAGGTTTTGGGCTTCTGTCTTCACTGCTTTGCTTTGAGCAGCAGATCATAGAGCCTTTGCAAAAGCATAAACAAGCGAGGAAATATGGATTCTCTCTAATTAATTGTAAATTGTCACCGCTCTAAGAGAGGATGCAGAGTGATTTGTGCATGTAAAGTATGTGTTTTTGTTTTAATGTGTGAGAGAAAATAAGAGGGGAAAAATAGAGGGGAAAACTGAATAATTTGACTTAACTTTCATGCCTTATCAACAAGCCACTCTTCATGGTTTTTCCTTTGAAACTGCTGTTCCCCACTAAGGCCGAATAAATTAGAAGTCTAAATAGGAATAATAATGAGAGCATACATTATTTCTGTTGTTGGTACTGTTGATGTTGTTGTTGTTGTTGTTGTTGTTGTTGTTTGTGTCGGCAGGAAGGCTCAGATCTCCATATATGCAAAAAAAGGTAACTTCTCTGCATGTTTTATAAGTTTGGAGGATCATTTTAATGGTGACCCAAAAAGATGTCCTAGATATTTGGGGAACATCCTTTTGAGAAATTCCTGAAACTACAGACAGAGAAACAGAGTGCATGGAAAGGAAGAAAGAGATGAAGAGAGAGACAAGACAGACAGACAGGGAATAGACAATAGGGAGAGACAGAGAGATGAAATGGAACTTCTGCCTGTTTTTGTGAATGGCATACAATTTTAAACATATCTCTGCTGTATCAATCATGAAGCAAACTCTCTTATGACAACAACATGTTAAAGTAATCAGTAATTTATTTATCTATCTATCTACAGTTTATTCTTTTATCCATCCATTCATCTATCCATCCATCCATCCAGCCATCCATCTAAAACTATAATTTAGCGTACCTGCAATTTTCAATTTTCTGTAATCTTTCTTGGTTAATAAATAAGGAATTTCAATGCTCTCCTTATGCCTGTTCCTCAGCCCTGATGGGCTAATTGGATCTGAACAGTGCTACATGTAACCTGCAAGGATGAAAAGACTACTAGAAAATTATACTCAAGTAAATGCAATCCTATTAAAGCACTTTTCCTAATCGCAGCAGATGCCAACATTCAGACACATATTGATAGTGACAGTGGATGTCATGAAAAATGCAAACCTGCTAATCAAGAGTGGTTTTGGGTTCAGTGTCATGCTTAAAGGACACTTTGACATCTTGAAAAACTGGGAACTACATTATTTTCACATCTACAGACTGGACTCTGTTCAACTGATTATCAGTTATATGTCTATAATAGCCATGCTATTTATAGACAATCTAATAAAATGACAGACAATAAAAAGTTTGAAAACTCTGCAGCGGGGGCGACAAGCAATATTGAGCTTCATACATAACTTGACATTTCTTATTGGAATGAAATGTACTAAAACGTCACCAGGATAGACAACATGGAGCTGTATCATCAACAACAAATCAACAATGGATTGGCTGAAAAACACATATTTATTACTTTTGTTTTGTGCAGTGGTTGTTGACACTCTCATCTGAAAGTGAGCTGAGTAAGTGTATTGTAGTACTCACTGTTATGAGCGTCAGATTGTAAGTTGTGTGCACTACAAAGTCTTCCTCTGGGTCAACCTTGTAACACCGCATTATGTAATAAAACCGCATTATGTAATAATGTAATAAATTTGCACACCATTATGTAATAACTGCTGCATTTTGTAATAATCTGCCGCATTATGTAATAAACTTCTTGAACGCAATATGTAATACATTTTGCCACATTATGTAGTAAGTTATTACATATTGCGGTTGTTACTACATAATGCGGGTGTTACGATTTGTTTTTTTGCAAAATGTAACAATTGGTGCATTATGTAATAACCAAACAAAATTTACATTAAAACAGCAAAATAATGTGTATTTTACTCAAAATGAATGCTTACAAATAAGTATTAATTTAACGATGCAATTAAATATTTAAGCAACTAAATGAAAAACAATTCAGCTGCAACATACAGCCTAATACACTGATCACACAATGGAACTGCAGAATAATAAAGTGAATTTTAACAATGTTCTTTACCTACAGTAAAACAGGCCATGATTCACATTTCACACACATATAGCCAATCTATCAGTATGGAGGGTACTGCCTATCAGAATTCCATTTGATTTATGCTGTTCAGGCACTTAGCCTAAGCCACTACTTGATATTGCTCCTCCTACAAGGTACTGATTGGGACTCATGGTGTCTATCACTGGCTAGGCTAGGTCTGCTAGTGGAAAGGCAATGTTTAAACTTAAGTTATTATCTATGAATAATTTGTTTTGATTGTACTACAAACTAAGCAGGATTTAGACTGAGATACTGTGTCCTCAATGAACATGAAAAGAAAACCTTTTATGCTAATATGTGTTAGCTTAGCTTATGGTTGGCTATGTCAACACCAGCTAACTTAGCCAATAATGTAATAATATCTGACAGGAAAATCTGTTTTCCTCGTCTCTGTTTCCTTCTCTCTTATACATTTGAATCTATTGATAGGAACAAAGCAAATACTTTTAAAAGGTCCATGTTTATTGAGTCATTTATGAGTAAGTTGAAGTTGAGTAAGCTACCTTTTTGTATATTTAACTATTTTAAAGAATTAGCAGTAGGCTAACAGACTAGTAGCCTAGACTAAACTTGCTGGGCCAATTGCTCTGTCAGTTAGCATTGCGCTAGTTGTGCTGCGCTTTAGAACCGTACTCCTTAAAACGGAGGTTTTGAGTTTAACACGCAGCTGTGCACGAAGTTGAATGTGATTGCTGTGTAACGACGCACACAGGATCAGCTGATTCCTAGCTAAACTCTGGTTAAACTGCTTGGAAACCGGAAGTAGTCTTATTCTAGTTATACCTCAACAGATGCAGTCTGGTGGATGCATTTTGTGCCATAATTACCAACAAAAGCTTAATAGGAATGTAAAGTGAACTTTAGTATAATAAAACGCAAATAATGTTGAAATATATTATTAAATAGTGTAGGCTACTTTTTGTGGAAATCTAAACGTGATTAATTAATCATTTGAAGACAAATTAATATGTGAGTAATAGGGTGATTTCACGCAAATTCTCGGGAAAGGAGGGGGTGAACATGTTGCGGACAGAGAACTCCAGAAGCAAAAGTTATATTTGCTGCACTGCATTCGAGGTGTTGTGGACACGGTGGAAGATCCTATAGAAAAGACACCTCCACCACGCTCCGAAGAAAGTCTGTTTAGGATAATGTTGCAAAAACATTTAACAGTAGATTTCCCAGCAGAAGACCGAGCAGCCCGGCACATTTAAAAAATCTATGGAAGCGCTTGAATTGCTTGATTGCTGAGCAGACGCATGACCCTGGGCCATTTGATGTGTTTAGCCGCTATGTATGGCTGAGACCACTAAAGGGCAAAGAGAGTGCAGAGATTGCAAAACATCTTCATGATATTTACTTGGAACATGGCCCTCCCAAAGTTTTGCAACACGGCCGAGGGGCAGAATTTAAAGGAGCAGTTCGAAGGCTGATGGAATCCATGCAAGTCAGAATAATAGAGAGTTCACCATACCATCCCCAAAGCCAAGGCAAGGTAGAGAGGTCACACAGAATACTAAGAAAAAAGATTATGTATGATCTGGTGAATTTTCAGAAAGGTGGGGTTAACTGGGTTAAGCATCTACCAGAATATTCAAGAGTGATGAATGAGGACCCTAAGGAAGTGTTAGGTTGGATGTCTCCATTTGATGTTTATTATGGGAGAAAAAGCAATAGAGTAGTGCATCCCTTAGCAGGGTCTCTATCCACTGTCAGAAAGGAATCTACAAACAATCCACAACCAAATGTACCCTCCCTGAAACAGCGAGGCAACTTTGAGGCTAAGCGGAGGAGACTGAGAAAAAAGGCAAAGAAAGCCACTGAGCACTGTCATAATCGGATGATCAGAAATGCATCCAAACAAAATCCACCATCTATTTATTATGTTGGTGATGCTGTTTTGGTCAGGGTGAAAGATGGTGCCCATCGAGTTTCAAAGAGGTTTCGGGTATTGACTGGCACAGTTGTGAAACGAAATTTAAAGTTTCCAAAATACAAAGTTCAGTTTCAGATCCCTGGTGACCCCAAAATGCAAGTGAAATGGTTCTTTGTGTCTGATGTGACAAGTACAACACGATTACAAGAAAGAAAACGCTCTAAATCTTTAAAGTCCGCAAAACCTTTACATCCATGTTTGATACCGTACACACATGGAGACAGACTGGAGGAATTCGTGTCAATGCAATTGAGGATACGGTTTGACCCAGCACCAGACGGAAATTGCCAGTTCTCAGCCATATCTGATCAGCTAGCCACACACGGAATATTCAGATCAGCAGAAAATTTAAGAGATGAAATTGTTCAAGATCTCAGATCTAATCCGATTTCTGCAAACGGAACACCTTTGTTAGATTTTGTTGATGGGAATGACTTGGATGGCTACTTGGATAGTATGTCACAATGTGGGACCTATGGCGACCACATAACTCTACAAAGGGCTGCTGAGATTTTCAATGTTCAGTTCCTCATTGTTTCCTCACTAGGTGTTGATGCATCTTCCATAATATCTCAGTCTAATAGATATTGTGACAGTTGTCCTTTGTTAGTCCTTGGACACATTGCTGAGGGACATGGAGAACATTACTTAAGTCTGGAAGGATCAGTCTCTTCATTTATTGAAAACATCTTAGAAGCAGAGAGAGAAAGGATAATTCAACATAAAAATGAATCAGACCAAGAGAGTGAAAATGAAGAACTCACATCAAACGACAACACAGACAATGAAACTCTTACTGATGGACCACATGATGATGCCACACTGAATGAACCTCACAATGATTCCCAACTAGATGAACCCCAAAATGATGTCCATCTTCTAGATGATCAGTCCAACGATGATGCTCAACGAGACCAAGATGATGTCCAGTTGTGTGATAATGATGCGGAAAACAGAATGCATGGCACACCCATCTTGCCTACAGAATTGCTGTCATTTATCATCCAGTTGACCCTTAATGCAGACTCCTCAATGCTCTGGGCATTCAATAGAGTTTCTAAACTTTTTCGAGATCTTGCAAATCCGTTCCATCCGCAAATCTACATCAGAGAAACTGTAGCTGACACCCTAAAGTTGGATTATGATCATGACAATTCCATAAGCATAATGAGGCTCTATAAATCCACTGGACGCAGTAGTGGTCTTGCTATTAGACTGAGGGAGCTATTCAGCCAAAATAGCAGGTGGATGAGGGCCTGGCTTCTGATTAAGCACATTGGCCATGGTCATTTTAATATCAAGGACATTTTTTGGAAACCTTAGGGCTACATTTTGTTTTGCATTGTAGGTAGATTTTCTTGAGTCTCCCTAGTTCAAATGCAGATGTTTAGATGGGTTAGTTGTGTGGTTATATGTGTGCCATGGACTGTAATATGTCTAGAACATTGTTAAATTTTACGTTTCCACTTTATTATCCACTACAATTCCATTGTGTGTGTGTTAGGCTGTATGCTGTGGCTGGATTGTTTTTCATTTAGTTGATTGAGATATTCGGCCTATTATCAAAGATTGCCATAATATTTGCTGTTCATTACACATTGTTCATCCATGATGTCTGTACCTCTACAGGATGGTATCTGTTCTTTGTCTAAACAAGGCATTATTGGGCATTTAGAGAATAAATTATTTGAAATAATTAACTGTTCGACGTCATTTGTTCTGCGACTATTTTTTGTCTCTTACTCTGGGTTTGCCTAATATAGGCTATCCTACATTTTTGTGTCAGAATAATACTTAGTATAATTTTGTGACACTGCCAGTGCTACATTAATGCAGGTACTATTACTGTGTTATTGGAAATATGCATCATGAAGGAATGTTAAGGTTACATGGAACATGACATTTATTGAATAGGCTAGACTACATGGTGCTGTTGTGCAAAGCCCATGTTTAATTATTTGGTGCTGTATGTCTTTTCTTTACTGCTGCTTGACCATAGACAGAGATTTAGTTTTTCTAAATTGGTTAACTATCAGAAGCACTTACCTCCAAACTTGGTCTCATGACTAATCTAACTGCAAATATGAATCGAAAATAACCCCTTGTGCGTTTAAATGAGCACAACCAAAGTTAAAAGGTGGATTGTTACAATGTAAGCTGAGCAATAGTTGTCATACTGTCCTCTTAATTATTATTTTTGAGTAAAATACACATTATCATGCTGTTTTTAGTCAATGAAAATGTCAATTTCGGTTGGTTATTACATAATACACCAATTGTTACATTTTACTATAAAAAAAATCGCAACACCCGCATTATGTAGTAACAACCGCAATATGTAATAACTTATTACATAATGCGGCATAATTTATTACATATTGCGTTTAAGAATTGTATTACATAATGCGGCAGATTATTACAAAATGTGGCAGTTATTACATAATGGCGTGCACATTTATTACATTATTACATAATGCGGTTTTATTACATAATGCGGTGTTACAAACCTTTCTTCTCGTTCATTCTAGAGGCATAATACAACCAGTCCACTAAGCCTCATGCAGAAGTCACCGCTGGAGGATCTGCCATACATGCATTTTGCAAGCCCTAGTGTACACCTGTTGATGACACCTTCACAAATGACTAGAATGTAGAAAAGAAAATGGTCTGGTTACATTTTGCAGGTTTAAAATGTGAAACATAAAACTAAATATATGCACCCAAAGAAGCTACAAAAAAACATTTATTTTTATTATCATTATTACCCACATGTGGCACATGTGTCAAGACTGCAGAAGTGATTACTTTCCTTGCCAGTAGATGGCGCACATTAGCATGTCTTTACCTGTACCTTTACTCTGTTAATACTGATAGTTTGCTGGCCTAGAAAGTGGCTTAAGTAAGATCGGAACGGTAAATCTAGAAATGCAGAATCCTTTCAGCGTTAAAATCCACAAACGTTGACATCATCATGAAACACTGGTTTAACAGTTTTAACAGTAATCAATCCTCTTGGAAATTAACAAAATTCTTTGATCTTGCATCAGCTTACAGCAATACAAAAGAAGACATACCCTTAAATATTTTATTTTTACATTTTTTAATCAATGTTGACTAACTTTCATTTGAAAAAATTTCATTTTTCCTCATATCAAGTTTCAAATTGAAATATTTCCTACGTGTAATGTCTTTAAATACTAATATTCAAAGTGACAATATGCCATGTTTTTCAGTTGTTAATGTTGGTGAGTTTGGACAACGCACCAGGCTAGGGTTGATGTTGGTGTTGGCTACTCCTCTCCACTGCTCCGTTTTCACGGAGAGCTCATCTGAAATTCCAACATTGACACGTGAAATACAGACAGCAACTCCTATGGCCTCACAGCACTACACAGGGAGCTGCTCCTCCCAGCACTAAACATAGACCAGGTTCAGAAGCTACAACCACCAGTTTTAATGTCACGATCTTCATTTTGATTTATTAAGTAACCTATAAACCCACCACTTAGGTGCTGTAGGAAAACCTATTACTTAAGAGAAGGACTAAAGAGACTTTAGAGATTTGTTTTACTGTGAACGATCAGACGTGCAATTAAATCTAAGAAAGGTTTGTGTGTGAAACTCACTTTAATATAGTTTCCAATACTATATAGTGTGTATACTAAGAGGTCCTGAAGACTGTGTGTGTGTGTGTGTGTGTGTGTGTGTGTGTGTGTGTGTGTGTGTGTGTGTGTGTGCGTGTGTGTGCGTGTGTGTGTGTGTGTGTGTGTGTGTGTGTGTGTGTGTGTGTGTGTGTGTGTGTGTGTGTGTGTGTGTGTGTGTGTGTGTGTGTGTGTGTGTGTGTAGCCAATATACAGTATGCATCAGTGTAATAATCCCTCTTTCCAGCCCAGTCACAAGCCCAGTAAGAAGTGCTACTGCCTGGTAGCACAAAGCACAATGTGAAGCTCATGTGACTGTATTAACCTTTCAGACCTAATCTCCTGCAGTCACGAATGAGAGAAAGCGAGAAAGAATAAAGAGGAAGGGAAAGAAAGAGAGATCAGAAAATATAAAGTTAAAGATCTCCAAAGATTGCTTCAAAGTAAGCAAGAAGAAAACAATTCAAAAATGTTTTGTTGTTCCTCTGAAGCCCACATGACTGAGTTTCTATCTATGGTTTGTTTTGTGACAGAGAACAGAGACTCTTGATATGCAGAAGTGCATATTTGGCACTGAATTGTCAAATAAATCGAATTGAAGATCACTGTGAAACACCCCCCGTTGCTTCATAAGTAACACAAGACCACAGAGAATAAAACTGACATGTTCTTATACAAACAATGACAGCTAAAAAGACTATTATTTCTGAAGTTAGTTTTATCGCTTAGAGCAAACTGTCAGTGTTCATGCTGAGGGGCCAGTGATATAATAAGCTGGTGGGTCTGTGAAATTCAATGGTTTGATGACACATGTTTATAGTTTTGTCACGCTGGTCTTTTGGCATGAGACTCAATGGAGCCTTTGGTCAGGATCAGCTGATTTCATTGAAAGAGCAGTTACATTAAAGATTCCGATAGAGGCTACTATTTTCCGGCATTATTCGGGAAATTGTATCTCAAATCCATAATATGTTATTATAAAGTGGAGGGGGCAGTGGAGTAAAGACAGTATAAGGCATATTTTGACTTGGAGGGAAATTATGAGAATTTCATATATCCGCCAAAAATGTAATACCTTAAACACATCCCCACTGACTCAGCTATTAATGAACATTAATTTTTACGTCAAAATGAAATGGCAATATTCACAGTGGATGGTCGCAAATATTTAGATTGGCAATAACTTTTTTTAAATTGGCCTCAAATGTAAAGATGGATGGTTCAAAATTCATCACATTCTGACTTAGTGGAGATTGGGGTAATATGAGCCAGTGGGTAATCTGACATACTCCCTTTATCTAGGCAACTGTGCAAATGTGTTGTCATGCGACCACACATTCAGGAAGCACCCATCATTTATGTTTGGCTGTGATGGAGAGAAGCACATGGTTAAGTAGTAAATATTTGTTTTCAACATGTTAGGTATAATTACTTATCTCAAGCCAAATGTATCCAGGTCTAAAGATATATAGCATACATTTAGGTTATTTAGCAAGGTGTAAAACCATGTGAATCATTTAGTTAAAGATTAGCATGAATGACCAAATAAGACAGTTTTCACAAATGGGGCGAAGCCTGCAAGCTAGTTCAGGCAGTCAACTCGAGCACCAATGATACATTCACACATAACGCCCCTCGTCACCTTTGCAACCAACCAAACATAGTCTCCTAAATCTGGCGCTCTATTTAAGCTGTTGGATCTGCCTACCTCTGCCTCGCTAATGCTGCTGCTGCTACTACTGCTGTTTCCACGCTGCTAATGTGTTCACCTTGCTGCTGCTGCGTTCACGTTGGCGATGCTCGCCTGCCCCACCACCACCCCAGTTTCCTTCCCAGCTTCCACCTGTAGGCCCGGGGGTTAGTTATCTAATCATAACTCAATGTTCTATGTTAATATGTGGAGTGATGAGGCCCGAGCCTGGACGCCAAACTCAAACTATATACTGCTTCTAATAAACATATTAATGAAACATGTGAGTTGTCTGACTGAACTTATCAATGACCACCTATATAAATCAATCAAATTACATTTACAACAGATTGGTAAATGTGTTACCACCTACATTTACAAGGATATCTATTTAGGGCTGTTTTTTAAATTCTGATTCTGATCTCCTTCATGTTGGTTTTAGGGGCATAACTTCCCTTCAAACAAGATTTATGATACTGACGAAACAGGTGTAACTACAATGGAGACTCCAAATCAGGGAGTGGCAGAGCAAGGATGATTTATTCTTTTACTTATGCTCAGGTTTAAACTTGAAAAAGTAAATTGGTAAATTTACCCCCAGATGGGTCAATTTACCCCTTGATGTAGATCAACTTATCCCTTACACGGGGCAAGTGAGGCAACAAGACAAGCTTTTGGAGAAGTCATATTTGAAATGGCCCTTTGTGAAAGATTCATTATTTTCATTTTGACTGACAAAAGACATCATGTTGTCATTTGCCTTCTATCTAATTTTTCCTTGCCTATAGGACAACATAAGTAAAATTTGGCTCATATTTCCCCACTCTCCCCTATTATCATATCTACAATATATATAATCTATAACTAGTGATTTCAAAAACAAAAATGTGTCCATAGTCATAAATCTTGCTACATTTGTAAACTAACAAAGCTGACAAAAAACTACTCTGACTATATGTAAGAGTTTTCTCAAATGACACTGATCCAGCCTGAATGGCCTTCCTAGCATCTCTTTAAGGCACAGTGTTATTTTTAGCTAAATGTTAAGTCAGCATGACAGAGCTAACCTGGTGAGGTTTGGCAGGTATAATGATTACAATGTTCATTATCTTAGTTTAGTGTGCTTGTGTGCTAATATTTTATATTAAAACTGAATGCAGATTACAGCTGGCGCTAAAAGGAATGTTAATTTGGTGTGTGCATAAATCAAATTACAGGCAAAATTACTCATCCTGAGGGGGACTCCAATGTGGGTAACTACAACAACAACAACAACCATATCAATCTGATGATGACAATGGAGGAAAACTCTCCAAAATCTTAGGATTCATTTTCTGGGAATAATTTATTTTAATGAATTTTAGTTAAATACATCCAATAATTGTTGACATACTTCAGTCTGGAACAATGTCATAGACACAGATCTACAAATATGGCAAAACAAACACTTGAGAAGTTTAAGTGCATTTTATGCTGGGGATATGTCAATGATGCCACCTGTATAATATTAATATAAATAAACTCCTACACATGTGGTGTTTTTTAAGAAACAATTTTCATTGCCTTTGTAAAACAACATGAGAGACATTTACAGAGATCCCAATTAATGTAAAAACCACTATCATTATTGTATTTTTACACTTACCATGCTATTGTGAGACTAAACAGGCATGCACTAGACATCCATATAACATAAACACTCCCCGTATTACATAACATTATAGACATGCAGACCTATGTTCAATCACCTTACAGTTAGAAACAATGAGGCATCACCATGCCATAGTAATCCTTGCCTTGTGCCCAAGACTGTTGACATACAAAGCAGTATATTGTAGTGTTGTAGCAGCAGAAAGAAAAGGCCATATACTTTAAAGTGATAAATAAAAACAGTTGTGACACACACAAAAGGAACGCCATTTCACATACTCTGGGTGAAACATCTTTTTTTATCAAGTACAATGTGATTTTATAATTTAGGCTTACTGTGTATGCTACACACAGATCTACACTGTCTAGCTCTATGTCAAGCCCTAATGGTAGCATCACTGACCCCCCAAAGTCACAGCCCACCTATAATTGCTCTCTCAGAGTTCAATCTGTGTGTGACATGCCGCCCAAGCTTCACCACAGCCCTTGTAAGGGTCTCAAAATAATTTAACACTGAAGTGCTGCTTTACTGCCCCCAACTCCCATAGAGACACCTGGTGGTACGAAGACACCTCAGGGTGGCAATATTTAACATGGCAATGTTCGTTTTTCCACCCTCCCTCCTTTCAGCGTCACCTGCTAACATAACCCTCCCTTCCTGGGCCAAATTTACTGTCCAACCATCCAGAGTCTACACACTCAGTGTATCTCTTTTCGAGGTGTACACACACACATAAGACCATTGAGCATAATTGAGGAACGAAAGGAAGGGAAGGAGGTATTTTCTTGGAAGAAACTGGGGATTTTTTCGGAGTATTTTTTTGTGATCTCTACAAACATGGAGTACTTCTTTTTGAAAAGATTCCTTGTGGTTTTGTTGATACAGCAATGCACATCTGAAGGTAGGGTGGCATTATGCAAATAAGGTCGGATTATCAATGATGATATTTTTGTATTTTGATGAAAAGAGAACCACCTGCACATTGACCACTCATTTATTTCCAGTCACCTTGCACCTATATCTCATGTGTCAGGATGCGATCCGCCTGTTTATTAATAATTATATAATTAACCAATCAATGGGAAATCAACACACTGCTGGAATATTTCCCATAAGGTGATTTGCAGTGATTATGTTGCCACATGGCACTATAATTATTTACCCCATCACTGAAGTCTTTGGACTTGTTCCCCTTGTTGTCAACTTTCCTTTATCATAGTATCACTTACAGCACACCATATATCATATATTCCAGGTTTATCACAAGTTTACAGCATCAAACATATTTGATACCATTTCCTAGATCTCCCCACATCGATCCAATCCTCCACAGTGGTCACCCTGCAAGATGACCAAGCCCTACTCCAGGAACCAGAGCTGCCCCCTGCAGATGTTGTCCCTGTGGTGGCCCCCCCTAGCCTAAAAGAGGTGCAACAAGCTGTGCAGGAGGCCTCAGAGCAGGTGGAGAGTCATGGGGCAGAGGAAGTGCTAAAGGATCTGTTAGAGAGGGTGGTGGAGGCAGCACTGGGACAGGTGGAAGGAGGAGGGGAAGCAAAAGCAGAGACGACAGCAGTGCAGGAAGTGGTTGTGGAGGATTCCCTTGATGCTGAAAATGGAAAGACCGAACCTGAAATCAAGGCAGAGGTGTTGGAACAGGCAGTGGAAAAGGGGATGGAGGGTGAAGATACCGGAGCAGAGGAAGATACTATAGGAGAGACGCAGGAGTTAGCAGGGGTGGATGCAGTTGAAGATGTAGCTGAGGAGGGTACAGCAATTGTCGAAGGGAAGGGGGAGACTGCAGCAGGTGGAGAAACTGAAAGCAGAGAGGTAGAGGGAATGAAGGTTTTGAATGAATCTCTAGACACTGGGGTCAGTCAGGAGATTGTTGAAGATACTGAAGCGGCTTTGGAAGAGACAGGAGAATATTTAGCAGTTGAGGAGGCAGGGGTGGAGGACGGCGAGGAGCAGGTTGTGTTGGCGGGAGGAAAAGGAGCAGCTGAAACAGAAACAGAGGAGGTAGAGGAAACTCCAGCTATTGAGGAGGTGGCAGGAGGGGGAGAACCTGAGCAAGAGATGGTGGTAGAGTCTGACCCTAGCCTGGTGGCTGATCTGGACCAGGTAGATGATGTATTGGGAAAAGTAGAAACTCAGCTAGATGTACTGGAAGGTGAGGGAATAGTAATACCTTCTGATGATTATGAGATAGAGAGCACACAAACTGTAGTCGGAGAGCCAGTAGAAGAAGACGAGGATCAGAATAACATAGTGAATGAAACCCAAGGACCGGAGGTAGAGGACGAACAAGTCCATTTATGGGTGGAGGAAGGGGCAGCTGAAGAGCTAGAAGCAGAAGGTAGAGAAGCAGGGGGAGCAGAAGGGGGAGAAATAAACGGAGAGAGTTTAATCACAGAGGAATCAGTGGCATTGGAAAATGAAGGAGTTGACCAAAAAGCAGGAGAAGAGGAGCAGATTGCGTTGGAGACTTCACATGGCAGTGAAAAAGAGGAACAAGGTGAGTTATGTGGAATTCTTTCAACGGAACTGAAAGCTGGCTTTAGGGTTCAGTATCGAGGTCTGCGACCACACCGTATTGAATCTACATACAATATCTAAAACACGAGCTCCATATTTTAGCTTCCCAATTATCTCTCCTTTCAGTACATCCTCATCGTATAACTATCTAAACTGTTGAATATGTAAAACCTGTTCATAATTTGGGTCACAAAAACCTAAAACGGCAATGTTATTTGCCTTTAAATATGCAGTTGCATTAGACTCAGCAGCTTTGGTTAAGCTTGTATTGTTTGCATCTTAACCTACTTTAAGAGAGGAAATCTCCTAAATGAAGATTATAAGCCCCTTCAATACATTTTAAAATAATATCTTATGTCCTGAATGATATTCACATTAGCTGCTATGACTGGATGGGAAATTAGCATGGTTTTGAAATGTTTTCAACAAGCTTTATTTCAAAGCATTTGAAGAAATGTTACCTAGAATATTCTGATATGGACATTAATAATTTGTTAGTCAAAACTTCAAAATTTCTCTTGATTAGCCCCATGAGAATGGGTTCACATGAATCTAGACTGATATCATATACTGTATGCACATTCTTCCCAGTGAAGATGGATGTGACACTGTGAATAAGCTTACAAATCATGAAGCAACTTCAAATCTCTGCTGCAGCACATCTATATATTATTCTACATTCCATAGGTCCACTCGACAAACCCTAAACCTTGACCTCTTGGCTTCATTTTCATGTATGTGTCACATACCAAACCCCTTTTTTAGAAGTGCTGGTGATCTCTGCCCCAGAGTCCGGAGGAAGATGCTGAAGCCACCATAGAGCAGAGCCCTGAAAACCAAGCTCCCACCCCCAGCCTATCTCTAGTTTGGGTGGAGACTGGAGAAAATACCCTTGTTGATGAGAAAACCAACAATGGCAATGAGATCATCACCCCTACTGAAGACCTTTTGCCACTTCACCCTGTTGAGGTCCAACCTACACTGTATAATTATGTGAAGGATGTCCTAGCTGAACCCGCTCAACCAGAAGTGGAGGAACCAGGGGAGGCCAATGAGTTGGTGGAAGAAACAGCTGAAAACACAGGTACAATAAAACATGAAAACATTTAAAATATTAAAGGTAAACACAACATATCACAAATGACTCTTTGGGTTGATATTTACTCTTGTGGTTTTGATTTTACAGTGTCAAGAGACGGAATTTGATTCAAGTAATGTGTACTGCAGCCCACAAGTGTAGTTTCAAAACTTGCAGATTCGACTATAAATGGGTGATGATATTACAGCAGATTTTCTACAGCTTAAAACTTGGGTAGATAAAACAGAAAAAAACATCCTGATTCTGCCAGCAAGATATGCAGATGGCCAACTTGATGTTGTTCCATTTGAATAAACAGTTAAGCAGGCTAACTACACAGTGACTGGTGGGGGAAGACCAAACAGTTGGGAGCACCCCATCACAAAGTAATATGCTATTTTCCGCCTCATAGAAATTAATAAGAAGTATTTACTTTGTGCTGTTTCTATGCCGCTATGTATCACATACATGCCCTTTGAGATGGCATAATTAAAAATAGCTCGATGGTAGATTGTGTAAAGTGAAATGATAATGAAAAACAGGATTTATTTTTCCTGGAAAAATGTCATTTAATAGGGTAAAAGAGTTGGTATTTCAGAGTACAGTTTTCTTAATGTGCAGAAGAGAGACAGTTGATTCAGCTGTAGTAAAGTGTAGCGCGTCACATGTTATCTTTCCTCCTCTTATGCAATACATTTTTAAACCTCTCTTCTAGAAACAAGTGATCTGGGCCTGGATGTGTGGAAGATTGTGGCTATTTCTGCTGGAGCCTTTTTGGTTTTGGAGACCGTCATCATGATTGTCTATATCCTCAAATGTCGTAACAAAAATAGGTAAGTACCTGTACCTGTGTACTCACATAAAGTCATACATTTACCACCCGACTTCTGGCAGATACTTTTTTCCTGTAGCCTGCCACTCTTTGACAACATTTGATAAGACTGAGTTTAACAAAAATAGATTTTCATTGCAACCCTAATTTTACCACACTGTATCGTGAGTGTGTGTTCTGGCAAAAACAGGCTATTTGCCTCTCTTACCTTTTTCATGAATAGTAATCAAAATAATACTTAGTCTGCATTCACACTAGTACCAAACATATCCCAGTTCATCTGCTCTAATAGCTGAAATAGGCAATCTGACTGCTAGCAGTCGTACCAACAATGCTATAATCACAGATGGGACTTACAGCAGTGCTGGTACTTGATTGCTTCTGATGTTGCCAAAGCTACAGCTAACTTTTCCATACTGAAAGATGACGACATGGGAAGACTTTGCTTAGTATTGGTTTGGTATATCTCCTAGTAAAATAGAAATTGAATTGGTAATAAGCCGTAGAATTTATTTTTAAATAGTTTTACTAAAGGACACTTTGAAGCATGTAGTTAATTTGAAGACAGGAAACAATATATGAGCTTTTTTTTGTGTGTGTATGCAGTACCCCTGGCCTACAGCGGGCATGTGAGGAAGGATGTGTTGAACCGGAGGCAGCTACAGGAGGTGACTGCAGTGACGACACACTTCCTGCTGGCAACGGGGATGCTCAACAGTATGTCACATAAATATCTATCCATCTATCCATCTATCCATCCATCCATCCATCCATCCATCTAGTTAGATAAAGACAAAATGATCATCACAGATTAAACATAATGACAAAGATCTCCAAACATTGTGATTAAGAGGGAGCTGAAAGAACCACATGTAGGTCTTTCAGTTTAATCGTTTACATGATCTCACTGAGCTCAGACAGTACGCCTTTGCTAGGCTTTTCTTTTTCTTGCACAGATTTCTCTTCCACCAACCTACAGTATCAGTTGTCACCAACACTAGCCAGATGTCAGATTTGCCCATTTCAGTCGATTACATGTGGTGCACTGACCTGAAAACTTGTGGTTCATAGGAACCACCAGTTGTGTGCTTCTCAGCTGATTCCCTCCTGGCTGTTTTGTAAGCTATGCACTCAGGAGGCTGCTCACTTGGTCACATGAGAGTGTGAGTCCTGTGAACCCACAGCATTAATGGGTATTACTACTATTCTTCCTAATCAGACTAGCAGGTTCAGATCAATAATAAGCTAAAGGTGTGTGTGCATGAGCAGCAACCATGCAAAAGTGTGGGGTGAGAATGTGTGTAAAAAAATAAACAGAGATTGAGAGATTCTTTGTATGGAAAAAAAAATCTCATGTGCATACAGTTGAATGTATGTGATCCACTGAAACTGTTTATTATGTTAGTGAAAGTGTTCGAGACACAAAGAGAAATCTGATGAGTTCCTGTGTGCACAGATGATCACAATATCACTGATCATTAAACAGTTGACAGAGTCATCTTGAAATGTGTCCTTGTTAAGAGATTTCAAAGCAGCAGTGACAATCCAGTTGTCATTACAGGAGGGAAACTAAAAAGGCTGCCAACAAACAGCAAAAGTCACTTTTAGAATTCTCAAGAGTCGCACAATTTTCACAAGTATCACTTCACTGAAAAAAGGCAAGTGCTGCTCCCTGTACACACAAGGATGTCAGAAGCCACAATGCAAAGCAAATTCAGTGAGTGCAGATGAACATTGAGATCCAGTCATGCGCAGTGTGTTAACGTAATGTTCTTCTTTAGCTTTAAGTCTTTCCACAAAGATACCCATTTCAAAAATGTAAACTTTGTAAAGCTGATTAAGAAACAAACCTACTGTTGTTTTAGGTGTATTATCTCATTATTACTGACAGGCACTAGTTTCTTTCCCTCTTTCTACTTGGGTGTAGATGCATCAACACAGGTAATTGTTAGAAAAAGAAGAAAAAGAAAAAGAAGCACACTTTCTTAATTTAATACATTTTGAAAATAACAAAACCTTTACACGATCCAAGCCCAAAGCCTACCATAACAAATCCGCTCAAAACTGACCTAGAAAACCCACTTTGCCGGGTAACAGAAGCATATTTTGCAACTTGCCAGACAACAGCAGAGTAATAAATGAATTCCCAAAATGTATTCTGGGTGAGATGCCGTCCTTCAGCGTACATGCTTGATACATTTGGAATGACACTAAAGATGGCGGTTTGCACCCTTGAGAGTAATTCAACTAGGGCAATGCAAAGTACATGCAGCATTTTGGGAAATTCTTGCACCCAGGACACTGTAGCCTGCAATAAGTCAATAATGCCAAATTTTCTATTTATACCGGGTTGTGTCATTACCTCCCAGCATATCTCCTTACACAGTTTTTAAGCTTCTCCATCTGGTGCACCATTAAATAAACAGACCTAGCGATGTAATATGAGCATTTGCTCGCAGCACCATTATCAACAGCAGTTCGACAAACATTATGAACCCACAAAATTAAGTTATGTTTGTATTTTACTGGTAAGCTCAGTGTTCCATTAGAATGAGCCTGTTTATATTATCATGTACAGCAACAAATATTTATTCTCATTTGGAACAAGTAGCTTCTATATTCTGCACTCTGTCAGTGAGTGTTCCTGCTGTCAAACAGCCCCGTCTACTCTCTTTCTACAAACTGTTAAATGGATGCCAACTGCGCTACTGTCCTCTCTTCCAGGATAGCACCATTTGACCCATCTGATCTGGCTTCAACCCTGGCTCAAAACAATCAGCAGCATGAAGAGGAGCATGCGATAACCATGTCCGACCTCCCGCCCCGCTCCGCAGAGGAGTCGGCCAACACTGGAGCAGGACGAGACTCCTCACAAGACCTCAGGACTTCCGTTCTCTAGGGGATCCAACAGTGTTGTCTGTTTCTACTGTATCTAAATAAAACCCAACAAGCCACTCTCCATCCATGCACCCAATCCTACTCTCCCAGAAACCCAATGAATTACCCTATATTCTTGAACCTAACCAAATCAGACAGCCTTGGATTCTGACTGTAATAACTACTGTATATGTAACACATTTGTATTTGGTGTTTATGATTGCTTGTCTGTCTGTATGAGTGTAAGTTGAAAGAAAAAGATACTGTCACATATTTGCCACGTGTGGACATGTAGAACTAGAAGCGTGCATTAACAGGTGAGCTCTCCTGAATGTGTGAACAGGAAGAACATATTTAACGTAATATGTGCATGTATGAAAGAGTGCGTAAATGTGATAAAAGTGAGTTAAGTTAGATTTATGTAAGTTCTTTAGGATAGAATGAAATTGTGAAGGGAAATGTTATTCATACTGGCCACATCAGTTATGCTTTACTAAGCCTTTGCAAATAATAATATAAGGGGCAGTGGGTTTGATACATTTTCCCGTTTTATTGGCAATTCGCTAAGTGCTTTGGCAGAGGCAAAGGTACCTGCATAGTCTGATTGAAATGTACACTGGCTAACAAGAATTTAAAAAAAGATTTTTACATTATTGACATGAAGTTTAAAATAGATTGTTATTCTACCTATTTTTGCCATCATTAGTGATTTAGTAGTATCAAATAAAAATGATAATGTTGACTCTCTTCTTCTTGCCTCCCAGTATGGATCATTCTGTCCTCTGCAGAACACAATCTGAATTCTACAGTTGTTTGAGCTCACAAATTAAGTAATTAGAGGAAATCAATTACAAATTTATCCTAACAAACTATAAAGAATCCTCTACAGATTACAAACCATCTCAATGTTTTTAAAAGTAATTACATCTGCTCATGTATGACTTGAGCATGGATGCCATCTCACAGTTAGTCTTTTATTGTGTGAGAGACCGCACAGACCGGCGTCATTTGGGTTATGATCACAAGGCATATGAATGTTGTGTGTGTATGTGTGTGTGGTCTGGTCATGCGCTCAATAGCTATTTAAACCAGGAGAGGGAAATGGGCCGACTCTTGGGGTCCTACAGTTCTGAAGAAAGAGAGGAGCAGCATGCACAGTCAGAGGTAGGGGAAACATATTACACTGTTGCTTTTTCCCATAATGAACTGTAATATGCTTTGAGTCTTAAAACTTAACAGTGCAAATGATTGCTTCAGCACTGTTTACAAACTGAAAGCGTATATGTGACTAATGTACAATTAAGCTATTGATAACAAATAAAAAATTAAAACAAAGTTTTGTTATGAGGATACGCAGCATATTTCTTAAAAATTAGTTAATGTTGCACTTGTTGAGTACCATTTTGGAAGTGATTTCAATCTTTTATGAAATACAGTATCACTGCAGATGCTCAAAGTGTAAAGCATTTTTTCCAAGTTTTTTTTTTCTTGAAAGGGTAACTTCTCTTCAGTGGTGGTTTTCACTGTTTTGTTGAAAGTAATTTCAATTCTTTCACAAAAAATGTTGAAGCAAATCATATCTTACCATCTTTTGTTGAAAGCATTTCTGAACTTATAAGAGTTGAAAGCTAATGACTTTGTGAATTATGAATAATGACTCGCAGTGCCTACAGGGGCGTGTAAGAAGTGAAGTTTCGGAATAATGTTAACACAATTGGCTTTAACAAGAGAACACATAACAAGTGAGTTGTTCTTGAGCTTAATTGAAGTGTATGCCTGCAGTGTACTGATTTTTTTCTCTTACCAAATTTGTGGTGGGATAATCTATGGCCCTTTTCAACCCTGAACACAATAAGTGTCTTAGAAAAAGCTGACTGTAAAAAATCAGCTGAAGTAAAATCTGTAACTCTGTTTGTGTTTCTAACATACCTTGTTATTACCATATTCTCAAATCCTATTTAATCCTCTCTTGATTTTGGTAGCATGTGGCGAGTTGGTCTCCTACTGGTGACCCTGTGTGCCACCCTAACGCTGGCACAGTTCCCCCGGGAGTGCGTCAATCCTGCGGGGCTACTGAGTGGCCAGTGCTGCCCGTCCCCTACAGGGGAGGCAGGGGATGAGTGTGGCTCCAGCACAGGAAGAGGGCAATGTGTGGCCATTGCTGCAGACAACCGCCGCCATGGACCCCAGTACCCTTATGCTGGGCGCGATGATAGAGAGAGGTGGCCGCTGAGATTTTTCAACCGCACTTGCCAATGTAATGGGAATTTCAGTGGCTACAACTGTGGGCAGTGTCGACACGGGCTGACTGGACCAAACTGTGATCAAAGGATCTCTGTGGGTAAGAGAATGGATGCCACCTTAACTCAACATTGGCAACCTGAAAGCGCAATGTTTATCTTAGTTTAACATCTCAGTGGGCCTCAGAGTAATAAGTCAATATATCTGTTGAGGAAATGAGGGGAATATTTAATGTGAGGAAAAGGCAACTTCCATGTTCATTTTTTCTTTCCTCATTTCTTCCCCCATCTCAAAAAACCCTTTTTCTGTCATCCTCCACCCCTTTGACCTCGCTCCAGTGAGAAGAAATATCATGCAAATGAGTACAGCTGAGAAGCAGGCATTTGTGAATGCCTTGGACCAAGCTAAGAGGACCGTCCACCCTGACCTGGTCATCTGTACACGACGGTACATACATACACATGTACAATAAACATTATTTTTACAATCCATTATTAATCCAATCATTTTGTACAGGCTTGATTATGAGAAATGCAAAGAATATTCGAAATTGATTAAATGGAGTCCTTTGAAAGGGAGATTGATCTTTATTCAGCCAGTCTTCGGTCTTGTCTGGGGAACAGACAGCTGAGCTTTGCCCAAGAACCTGCAGGCTTAGTCTAGCTGAGTCTGGCAGTTGAAAGCTGAGTAATACATGAGTGATCCCATGCTGTGTTTTTAAAGTTATCAGTTAAATCTTAAGATTTATCATGGCAGCTTTCTGTTTAAGCTGCAGGCGGATGTGCACATTATGAGTTAAGGCAAAGGTACAATCCTGTGAATAACCTCTTTTATTAAATCAGTTGAGGATTAGGTATTTTCTTGTTTGAAGCAATTCTCAATAGAAGGTAGAAAGAACCCTTTTAACCTCATTATACGTATTTTTAATTTTGCCTGTATAAATGGGCAAGCCCAGGATCACAGCTACAGGCCTCATATTTTAAATGGTCCCTCTTGGCTCTTACACACAGAAATAAAATGTACATGTAGTGCCTACCAAGTTTTACTTCAACTTAAAGCATATATTGTCGACCATACTAAGAAAGGAGACTTTCTGTATTGTAAAATGAGAGGATAATCGTAGAGCACTGTGTAGGAAAAATCACACGGTGACATAATTCCTGCTGCTTCTCTCATCTGAAGGTACCAGGAGGTGTTTGGGCCTGATGGCAACACCCCACAGTTTGAGAATGTCACCATTTACAACTACTTTGTTTGGAGCCACTACTACTCTGTCAGTAAAACGTACCTCGGGTCGGGCCAGACCAGCTTTGGAGGCGTAGACTTCTCCCATGAGGGCCCTGGTTTTGTCACCTGGCACCGCTTTCATCTGCTGCAACTGGAGAGAGACATGCAGGTGAGAAGAGGGAAGGAAGGGAGGGAGGATAAAGAGGGGGATAGTAAAACGGAAAAGGAGAAGTGGAAAGGGGAGATGGCCTTGGTGCTGATGGAGTGATGACATAAGTTAGGACCATAGAAGGGATGAAAGAGGAGGAATAAAAGAGTGTAAGGATTGTAAGTGATGGAGACAAGGGATGAGGACAGAGAGAGGTAACATAAATGATGGGTAAGAAATAAGAAATTGGAGTTTGAAATGAAGCCAGAGGAATACAATATTAAATTACATAAAACAATAATTTATACATACATTATATGATCACATTAAGGGGAAATGTAATTTTGTACATTTTCTGTAACAATTGATGCCTCCAATGTCCAACTTCCTTCTCTCCATATTTGCAGAACATGCTGGGCGACTCCACCTTCGCCCTGCCCTACTGGAACTTTGCCATCGGAGGCAGCGAGTGTGACATCTGCACCGACGAGCTGCTCGGAGCCAGAAGCTCCTTCGACATGAGCTCCATCAGCCCCAACTCCGTGTTCTCCCAGTGGAGGGTCATCTGTGAGAGCGTGGAAGACTACGACACCTTCGGCACCATCTGCAACAGTGAGGACACATGCAGGAACACACCATGTACCGCACTGTGCAGGAAAGCGGTGTTGATTTACAGAGTAGTCTCAGCTGCATCAGAAAAGAGGGCAAAGAGCTCCTAAAGAGAGCATGTAGAACATTAGCTGCTATAAATAATACCTCACAGCTGCCACATTCAATATTGCTTGCTGGTTCTACAGTTGTTTGAAACAGCTCTACTTTTAAGTTGTTGTGTGAATCCAAAGTACTGCATCTTAAAACTGTATTTTAAAACACATTTTTCTCTTAGTCTAATTTCTCCATAGCAGCAGTCAGCCAGCTTTTCAAGTTTTAATTTCCAATGGGGCAAGCATTTTCGACAAGAATAAGGCAACTATGTGTAACACTGTAATAGGCTAGACTTAATGTGATCAGATTTGCAGGGATTGGATCTCATTACACAGTGGCACCAGATTATAACCCTACTTTTGCTTAAGTTTTCTAACACACCGCATTCATGCATTTTTTTTCCCTCTGGTGTTGAGGAATAAAAGAAGAATGTCAATCCTCTTTAAGTGTAGGGCTCTACTACAAGCAGTGAGGGGTGTAGGGGGGGGGGGGCCTTTTTGAACAATTGCATATCTAGGCCTATAAGACAAAAGCTGGGGGAATTTGGTAACAGGTAGAACATGTGAGTGGCTAACGTGTGAGTGATCAGTCTCATTAATCCCCTTAGAGAGTCTTGACAGGCCCGGTATTTCCTGCATCAACAAGCAACATCTCCTTAAATGGGTTGGGGGGTTGCCTCATTTGTGCTTGTTGAAGACAGGAATCTAGCAGTCTACCGGTTCCTTTGATCTGAGGGAATAATCTTCAAACAGACAGACAACTCAGTTATGTATCCTTCTGTTTATGTGCTCTTGTGTATGTTTGTGTATGTGTGGGAGAGAACGCTCAAAAAAAAAGAGATCATGCATGCGAGAAGGGAAAAAAAAACAACAACTTCTGTTCAGTCACAGAGCTCCCACTCCCTACTGTTGACTTTTAGTGAATAATTAAAAAAGAAAACTGCCATCCTGTCATGTTAAGGACTGATCAAACAAGTTGAGCCTCCCACATAGAATTAGAAAGTAGTTCAATACATTTCTCATCATATTTCTTTTGGTTTCTGTGGGGACAAATGGCCTGGATCTTAACTGAAATGCCCAACCAACCATAAAAGATAAAACTGTCACTGTCGAGTTATCTTCTTTCTGTAAAGGTAACTATACTGGACAATATTATCTTTGACCTTTGGTTCTGTCCTCCTTATCACATAGGCACAGAGACCAGTCCCATCAGGAGGAACCCGGCGGGGAACGTAGCGCGGCCCATGGTGCAGAGGCTGCCCGAGCCCCAGGATGTGTTGGACTGTCTGGAGCTTAACGCCTTCGACACTCCTCCTTACTACTCCACCTCCTCTGAGAGCTTCAGGAACACCATTGAAGGTGAGCAGTAACTCCTCATGGGTTAGAATTGAAGCAACTGAAAGATCGGCCTAGAATCTTTCCTCAAATTAACATTTAGCTTTCATTTAATGTCTTGTTTTCTAGGCTACAGCGCCCCCCAGGGGATGTACGACCCAGTGGTACGAAGCCTCCACAACTTGGCCCATCTCTTCCTCAACGGGACAGGCGGACAGACTCACCTCTCGCCCAATGACCCCATCTTTGTCCTGCTGCACACATTCACCGATGCAATCTTTGATGAGTGGCTCAGCAGACACCAACCGGGTACAGATTGAACTAGATCCAGGTACAGTAAATCACAAAGAGGAAAGGATACATGGATAAACATTTTTTTCTCAACCTGCAGGTGAAGTAGTTTACCCTGAGGAGAATGCTCCTATTGGGCACAACAGATTATTCAACATGGTTCCTTTTTGGCCTCCTGTCACCAACGCTGAGATGTTTGTCGCTGCCCCAGCAAACCTGGGATACTCTTATGAGGTCCAGTGGCCCAGTAAGTAGCAGCACGCACACACATTCACATAACACAATGACCCCTCATGACCTTTTTGTCCTTTTCCATAGCTCGTGCCTACACTGTGTCTGAGATCATCACCATTGCTGTTGTTGCGGCGGTGCTGGTGGTTGCAGTGATTGGTGGTGTCATTGCCTGTGCAGTGCGTGCCCGCTCCTACCGCTCAGCTGAGGCCCTGGAGCCACTGCTGGGAGAAACTTTCCGACGCTACTCAGAGGATGACCGAAGGTTGGACAAATCACAGTCCGTTGTCTAAATCCACACCTCTCTAGTGGCCATAACATTTTAATGCATGTTTGCTTTTTTTTTATTCCCATACTTCTTCTAATAAAGTCGAACTGGTTTTGAACCCAGCTTCTATGTCAGCGTATTAGCTATAATTTGTAGGGCTGGAGGAGTCCAGTAGATTGTGTGATACAGCAGGAGAGATCAGACTGCAGCCAAGAGGTTGGATTGCCTGGAGCAGCTCAGTTTTTATTGAATGGAGAAATTGTTGTTAGTAGGCAATATACAGTATGCGAATATTTCTCCACTTGACTGTATCTTTTTCAGCGCCCAGATGCTCATATATTCATGAAGACAAAGGTAATCTGTGATATAAATTGCTATCGTTCTATGATGTTTGATGTACCTATTTCAGTCAATCTGTAGAATTCAGCACTATGAGTGTGTGAATAATTAGCTGTGCGATATGAACAGACCAAAGACAGGTCTACCGTGATGCAGACCCAAATGTGTTTGTCTATAGCCTAAGGCTAACCAGTAAACCACTTAAATGTAATGGTTCTTCTCATCGAGTCAGATCAATTCGATTCAACGTCCATGTCTCCATAACCTCACACACACCGCCCTCAGGTGGCGATAACATATTACTGCCATAGTATAAAATGTTTCAATTTACAAATCATGCACTCACCCAATAATCATGTGGTATAGTTAACCTTGATGTTACAGATTAAAAGTCAAATGTCTTGCAGCATGCATGGAATAAGGTAAAAATGGACATATCGAATTAGTGTCTTAAATCTGGGCAGTTTTATGATAGGAAGAAATCTGAATAACACTAATCGAACAATTTACCACTAGAGAAATAGAAAACAATCTCAGAAAATAACATTTGGATCTCCATGGGGAGATATTTCGAGACAAACATTGTGCTTCTTCAAGGAATTAAGAATTGTTCTTTAAATATGAATATAATATACTGAAAATCTAAATTAATAGGGCCATTTTGTGCAGCTTTAAAACTGATGGGGCATATCATGCAGAGCTTCTCTGCTATAACTGCGTGACGGTGTCTAATTATTTCTCCCTCCAGGCTATGCCAATGAATAAAGCGGCATGACATAAGCATACCTGCTCCTCTGCACCACATTTCCCATTAGTTCAACTCATTTGCTTTTGACAACCTAGACTTACAGTGACATGAAACCGGTGGCACCTACATTTAATTGAATAAGCTGTAATTTACTGTCACTACTGCAGGCTTACAGTATGTATAGTGAAACTCCCAGTCTCAGTATTTTTATTTTGCTTTCAGAAGAGCTAGATTTTGAGACTCAGCACTGGACTGAATTGCATAGGAATGGCTCTTTTGCAATGCTTGCTGGTTTCTCATGGGAATGGATGGAAAAGAAGAGATTTTTTTGGATCCACATTCAGTTGGCTGTTCTTTCTGTACCAGCAGGTTACACTGACAGCAAAAAGACAATACTGTGGATTTATTGATGTGTGTAGATGTGACAGTCGCACACAGAACAACCATTTGGCCACTGCTACTTTCCCTAGAGGGAGGGTCATTAGTGCCTTTTATGTCAAGGATGCTCTCATGGAAGTCCTCCTAGCTGCCGGAAATATGCATTACAGTGGTGTGACTACATTGGATAGGCCCCCCTTGTAGGTCTAACATGTGATGGAAAAGTGGTTATGGCCATGCGGAGGAAACAGTCACGTTGCCTGTAGCTTACTGGCAAAACCCATATACACGTTTGAAGGAATGGGAATTGAGGCCGTTACTGAAAACAAAACATATATGTTTTCTTGCTTAATAATAAAGAAGAAATTATAACAGCAACTTCCACAAGAGTTGTATGGAAATCCATTGAAGATCACATGAAAAAAAATACCATATTAGAAAATATGTAGATATATGTTATAAGCTGCCAAACAAGATGCATATATTAGTGTTTTATCTTTTGAAAAATAACATCTATTATGTTAAAAAAAAAACATTCCAATTGATTCCCAAAACAGCATCTAGCCTTTTCTTCATCTTCCCTCTTCATGCCATCTTTGAGTCGAGGCAATTGTTCATCTGGAGAAGGATAAACCAGACTGCGATGGCTGGATTTCAATAAAGCTAGCAATGTGAACAGATGGCTTTGATTAATGCCGAGGTTCCAGACAGGATCTCCCTAGATGCCTTCTCTTTCCTAAATGAGACATTTGTGTGCACATTAATTGTTTGTCAAGTTGTCAACAGTAACTCCAGTAATTAAAGCAAAAGTTCCCTGTATTAACAAAAAAATGGCAAAGGTTTACTCTCCCTTGGCATTTCTGTAGCTCAGGTTGAGAACGTTGTCCACATTTTTCACTCGTTTTTTCAGCTTCCTCTAAAATGTTGTACCTCTTATACTTATTATCCTGTCCTTTACATTCCTTTTTTCTTCTTTAGGTGAAGAACGAGAAACACATTCATTTTAATCATGCAAGATATTATTTAACCAATACAGGATGATGAAGGTTTATAGGTTTATATAACACTTGATTAATGAGTAATTATTCAAAATAAACTTTTACCAGCTGCACCATGAAAGTGATGTACACATTAATGCACCAGTAATTAGTCCCATGCTATATATACTTTATTCTGAAACAGGCCATTTCTCAGAATTATTACTTTTCATTTTGTTACTTTAAGTATATTTGTGGTTTATGTATAAACTGTGGTATCATCACTTTTATTTAAGCACTTTCACTAATTGTTCCTCCACTGTCTCTCCTGTTGTCACTGTTGTCTTCTTCCTATTCTAGTGACTTAGAGCTGCCCTGTCATACTATGATAAACTGTGACACACTTCACTAAACCTGAGTGATCCTGAATATGTATTCACGTTTGACAAAGACCAGAAAAAGAGTGTGAGAGAGACACACAGATCAAAACAATGACAATCAAACACCCCCCACAGCATATTTGGTTCACTGGTTCAGAAATAGAAGCAAAAATATGCAAAAACAAATGCATTTATCCTTAAATGTAACTGCAGGCACAGACATCCTTGTTTAAAAGTTTAGTTATCGAAGATGTTCTTAAAACTTCTTTCTGTTCTGCATCTGTGGAGTTTCAAAGTCAAACAATGAGATATCCACTAGCTTATGAGTATTATCCCGGAGAGACATCAGAGAGCATCGGGACAAATTCCTGTGTCATTGGCATTCCTCATTAAAATATAATCTGTTTCAAGTGTCAGCTTGTTTTACTACAACATAATTCACAGAGGTACATCAGGAAGTAAGAAAGTAGAACAGCAGAACTCCTTACCTATAAAAAGCTCTGTATACAAAACTCTAACAAATTAACATTTAATAAGATCCCTTACAGTACATTCAGTCATACAATGTTACACAATCCCAAACCCATGAGTGATGTGGCTCTAAGGACTACTGACATTAATAAAATAAAATAAAATGAATGTTAAGAGACCTTAAATGTTACAGTATAAATAAATTCATATAAAACATGATGTGATTCTAAATAAAGATCACACATTGCACTATAACATTACTTCCACAACAAGACAACAGATCAAGGTATAGGTTATGAAAACATCAAGCAGTATTAAATAGATGCAGGATATTAAAGATTATGAAAAGATAGATAAAGTGCACTGATTAATATAGCAATCATGACACACTTATTGATTTGAATATGAGAATGAAGAATAAAAGTTCAACAGTCTTCTAAAGCAAATGTCTTAAAACCTTATTGCCATACAAAAGATTGGCAGAAGCACTTGGCATGTTGTGGATCTTAGGAGTTAATCACAGTGGCTAACTCTGAATGAACAGAAGTTAGACATAAATACATCTGACAATGTGACAGGTAAATTATCCATTGCATTAATTTGCACTGTCGGCCGAATCAGAGGTTTTGGAGATGGTAATTTATTCGTGAATGTGTTTACATGGGCAATGACGCATATCATTGCATACCTATATTACAAATACTTTGAACAGGATAACTAAGACACAATATATTACCATCAGTGGGCTTGTTTAATAAATGCCTTTGTTGCTTCTGCGGTAACTTTAAAATAGCCTGTTTGCAACACGGAGGTAATTTGGATAGGGAAAAGAAGATTTTTATAACATACACAAATTAGTTCTAATAACACCTTCACAGGAATCTAGGTTTATATTGGGCAATTGTGCACGCTAGTGCACCCAGTTGCAGTTAGAGGTAGCTACCTAACACTAAATTAAAATGAATTAACACAAACAGTTTTTTATTCTTCTACCCAACGTTGACTGTCCTGTTTTACCCTTCTCATGTTTGTGTGAGGCTATGCTACAGGGAGACGGCTACATAATTTAATGGGCTACTTTGCCTTTTTTTTAAGAAATAACGACAATCGGACACAATGGGCTGTATCTCAAGAAAGTACCGTTAGGACCACAGTTCCCTTGGTCTTCTTGAGGATTTCCACAGCTTCAGCGTGAGTTACCCCCTCTAGACAATGTCCATTCACAGCAATGATCTGATCTCCACGTTTCAGCCGACCGTCCTCTATGGCTGCCCCCTGTAGAGGAAAAGAGCAGTCCTTCACCATGCGCAGATCAGAGATAACAAGCTAAAAACACCATTACACACAGTACACGTAAAAGACAAAAATAAATTGAACTGAAAGGAAATGTAACAGCTGATCATAATGAAAATGTATCACATACACAATTGTGGATGATGAAAGGAAGAATAGCATTATCAATGTATAAGGTGTAAGGTTTTAAACTACTGAAAGTTTGAAGATATCTACATAATCCTTATTTACTGACAGATGTTTAAAACTCTAAGCCTACTATTCTGTGTGATCATTTCCTTAAATGTAAATACTATGTTATTGTGACACAAGTTTTTCGAACAAGGATCCCCATGAAAGATATTTCCCCCCCAAGGATGTTCTCTCACCTTGTTGAAGACAGTTTTAACGTAGATTGGCAGGTCTCCGTGAGGGCTGCTGAACCCTCCTACGATGCTGAAGCCGAGGCCTGAGGAACCCCTCTCTAGAGAGATGGTGTTATAGGCGCGAGCACTGCAGGTAATAGGAAGAAGAACAATGGAGGTGTGTTGCAGGCCATGCTCTAGCTCTGCTCTAAATTATGCTGTGTGTGTGTGTGTGTGTTTGAATTGTTTTTAAAAATGTTTAAATGTGAGGAATCTGAGAAGTATTGAAGAGTTTTTTCAAAACCAAAGTGTACCAACAATTCAGTAGCCGACCTAGGGTTATAAATAATTATTTTTGTAAATTGACTTCATTTACTGAATTTATCAGAGCTTTTGCAGTATCTTAAAATGTGTCACTGACTTTAATAAGTGGTTAAAAAACTCAATAATGTTTTTGGTGAAGCAGAACATTTCCTAGAAAAACAATCAATCTAACAGCAAATTACCAATCACAGGAAACACTGCAGCTCAATCGGTCCAAAAGTACATTTGTCTCAATTCTCACACAGTGGTTGCACTCTCTCATTATAGTCTGGGGAACTGTGGTATGCCTTTTTCCTTATTCGGTGAATAAACCAGAAGGGAGCCAAAGTAAGATCATAAAGTACAACAGCAGGTTACTGCTTCATACCTGAGGTTGTTATGAGAGCGGGGCAGGGTGCTGGGCTGGCCTGAAGACCGCGCATGCATATCAGTGTGGTCATTTGTTCTCCACCCACCAGAACCTGCTGACACCTAGAAAAACAGGCACGCACACTCAATCTCACTACACTTATCTGATAAACTTCTGCTGTTTAAACACTGTCATCCTGTAACTACGTGAATACAGAAGAGCAAGACAAATCTAAAAGCTTTTGATGTGTTTTTTTTTTCACACAATGTACTTGTCAAGAACTAAAATCCAGCTCCATTTGTTATTTTTTCCCCTTGCAGCAACATTTCTTCCAGAGGCTTCTTAACATAAAGACAAACACTGGAAATCAGTGTCAGACACAGTATTGTCCTAGAAATACAGTATCATGTTCGCACAGGAAAACACTGATAATAAGGAGATGACATAATAGAAAAATGTTCACAATCTAGTGCCTTATAGGCTTTATAGATTAACTGCTGCATGTTTCACTGTCTGTGACATTACCTGCAGACTGATGGTTCCTGTGACCGTGTTCAGCAGGAGTCCAGCTTGGACATGAGTCATTCCCTCTATGGACACGTCATTGATACTGAGGATCCTGTCTCCTAGCTGAACGACACACAAGCTTGCACTTCAATATTTGCAAGGACATTTTATTGATTTATGGAACATTCATTATTTATTATAGTGCTTTTGGTAGAATGCTTTTCCTATTGTACAACTGAGACGTCCTCTCTATACATTTGAATATGTCTAACATGTTTTTAAAGAGGCAGAATTCCCCCCCCCCTCCCCCTACCTGTAATTGCCGAGTTTTGGCAGCCAATCCATTGGTATCCATGGAAGCAATAAAAAGAGGTACGTTGTCATGGGGACTGCCCATTCCTCCTGCTACACTGATGCCCAGGGAGTCACATGGACCCTGTTGTGATCACACACACACACACACACACACACACACACACACACACACACACACACACACACACACACACACACACACACACACACACACACACACACACACACACACACACACACACACACACACACACACACACACACACACACACACACACACACAGTAGACCATTTCAGTGAATCACATGGCAGACTGCACTTGAGATAAGCAGTAAAGCTATTTATATCTTTGATTTGGAGTTTGTTATTGGAAGTAAAATAAAAAAAGATCTTGGGTGTGATGAGAATGATATACCAGCTATGTAAAACATATATAGATGAACAATTGAAGTATTAAAGTCTCCAAATGTCTTGGGCACTAGAAAGAAAAACATGTTTGAGATTGTATGCCTTACCTTTTGTATTATTACTGTTCTTGTCTCAGGGAAGTGCTGAAAAGCTGTTGGAGATATATCATTATACAGGCTTAGAGATGTTCACAGTTTCCACTCAAAGTAAATTGTGATTGAACCACAAGAGTCAATAAAGATATGCTTTCACAAGCACAACTCACAGTAGCTCCCTGTCTTATTATCTGCCTCCCTCCGGTGGCCAAGGGAAGCATCACATCCACTTGGTGGGGTCAGGGTTGAACAGTCAGAGTCTTCACTCTGGGTAAAACACAACTTATAGTACTCCTAGATTCACAAAGTGCTACTGTTAAAATACTGCAAGAAAGTAATAGTTGAATAATACAGACACAGAGAGCCACAGGAAACAGCTTACCAGACTCTGCTTTGAGTACTGCAGTCCTGCTTTAAAACGAGCCACTTCCAGGTGGAAAGCTTCACTGCAACTCTGAGAGACAAGTGACACATCTCACATAAGATGATGGATCTTTGAAAAAGAATCTATAATCCTCTTCTTTAACTTTGTATGTGATAGTGTGAATGTGTCAGACCTGTAGAAGCTTGTGTGCATGTTCCTGCGATGCTGCACGGACATCCTCCCCATTGATTGACAGAATCTGGTCACCTAGCAACAACCTGCCATCTGAATCTGCTATGCCTCCTCTGATGATATCTGACACAAAGATGCCCGTGTCATTACTGTTGAGGGAAAACAGAGGTCAAACACTGTGTCTGTTCCACACTTGCAGACTGAATTATGTGACCTTTGTAATTCCGTTTCGCATAACGTCACACTTGATTTATTATTGACTTATTGAATTATGTATCCATCTTTTTTACAATAATGTTCCCTGATGCAACAGAGTACCTGACCTCTAACTGGGTATAGGCCTTAGAAGTTAGCAAATAAATGTAATTTGATAAATAGCTTTGATTTTCCTAGTTTGTTAAACAACTATAAGAATAACTACCTCTTTCCCACTGTGGTGAACCCTAGCCCCTCTCCAGGACGAGTCCTCAGCTCGAGGCTAAAGACGTCCCACAGGTCCTCCTCGCTGTAGGCCTCCTGATGTCTGAAGACACACAGGCGAACGCACTGGGTTGTGAGTCGCAGCACACCAATGGCCTCATCGTGAGTGGCCTGTCGCAGGTCTATACCATTTACCTGAAAGGTGCGACAGTGAGGCAGGAGGTAAGAAGAAACGGCATTTGTACATCACATACAGCAGATTTTTCCAAATAATGTCAAGCAATGTGTTATCACAATTGATGGCTTTATGGAAGGCCATGGCATCAATCTATAAACATGTATTTGCCTCAACCAATCAACACTTTACTGTTGCTCTGCATGACTTGTTCACCCCCTTGAGCATGCATATATATTTTGTCTTTATTTCACCATCATATTGTTTTATGGCAGTAATTCAAAACCGTGGTAACACTGGTACATTCAAAGAAATGTTAGCTAATGTGTGTTGTCTTAAATAAACTGAACAACATTTATCATCTGTTATATTGATATCAGAAGTTAACAACAAAATGATACAAAATAGTCAATTAAATGTAATGTCATTTAATCACTACTGCTTGAGATACAGACTAAAATCAGGTACTGATTCAGTCAAATTAATAGATTTGTTTGTGTGCCATATTACCTCTAGTATCTGGTCTCCAGCCTGCAGCCTTCCATCTCTCTGTGCTGCTCCTCCATAATTTACTTCATGGATTATTACTGCCCCCTAGTGGAAAACCAGAAACATGTATTACAGATAAACCAATTTCGCTACATTTAAAAAGCATTAAACGTTTAGTGTTTCACAATAAAACTTACACTCATAATTCCTGTACAGATGCATCGATTGTGTCAATTATGATTCACATGAGTTGAATGAAACACTTTCAATTAGCTGTTCTCACCAGCAGAGTGTCACATCCTCCTACGATGCTGAGACCAAGGCCTACATTTTCTTTACAAAACTCTATGGTGGTCTCCGTGCCAGGCAAAACAGGGCAGCTCATGGAGTCCGAAGTTGTGGGAGCTGATAATGGCCAATCTGAACGCCCGGTGGTAGAGGTCTGCATGGATTTGAGTGATGAAGAGAAGGAAACAGGTAGAGAATCGGGGGAGAGAGAGGCAGGGGAATTAGATGACCAGGGAGGATGAGAAGGAGAGGGGGAGAGATTCTTGGAGCAGCTGATGGAGAGTTTGACAGTGACCCGGTGTTTGAGAATCAAACTGGACACCTGAATACAGAGAAAACAAGCAAGTCATAGATCATTACATCAGCTCGACCTTGTGTGTGTGTGTGTGTGTGTGTGTGTGTGTGTGTGTGTGTGTGTGTGTGTACCTTTTCCACTGACAGTCCTGCGACAGGTTCATCACCCACTGCTATGATTCGGTCTCCAACCTTCATCCTGCCATCCTGCACCCAGACATCAACATGAATAAAAATGGAATGTGAGCAAAAAGATGCAGCAGAACAATGGAGAGGAAGTTAGATTAAAAATCAAATACACCCTCTGGAAAAAAAATTCTGAATTACTGTTGCCTGGAGCCCTACATGAAAGCCTATTAGTGCATGACGACATCACTTTTAAAACATGACAACCATTATCTCAAGGTTGCTAATGTTTATATTAATGTAGTATTAATATTAGAAACCAGAAATACCAAGAGACTACAGCCTTCACATCACAGTTCACTGCAGCATACCGTATGTTGTACAGTGGTGATTATTACTCCACTGTTTTTCTCATTGCATCCATCATTCCTCAAGCCTTAAGTCAGGCCATTGAGGAATGATGGATGCACTGGTATAACTCAAAAGTGTGTGTTGTAGGGTGACTATTTCATGATAGAAAACAGAATATCCTGAGTATATAGATAGTAATATTTGACAACATTCTGGAATATATTTAGGACATTTTGTGAAATATGAAAAATGCAGTGGTGAATCTTAACAAAGTACATTTACTCAACTTTTTGTTATTTGCTTGAGAATGCTCATTTTGTTCTACTCTATACTTCAATTTGGCTACACCTTTGAGGCAAACATTGCACTTTTTACTCCACCAGTTTTTTTCCCGTAAGATATATTAACCTTCAAAGGATTATATGAGGAAAAAATTCAACAAAGTTTTAAATATGATGCCTTACCTTAACCACCCAACAAACAAACAAATACATTTGTTAAAACTGGCTATAGTAACTGGCTAAAACTGCATACACATCAGTGGATCAGAAATAATAATCTAATAATATAACTTAACAATCTGGACACTCGTTTGCATGTTAAATGATGACGGTGATTTATACACACTACAGGTAAAAGAGGATCAAATAAGATGTATGATGATATAACTGGAGATGTCACACCTTACTGGCAGTGCTGTCCCGGACCAGGGACCTGACTACCACTCCATCCCTGGCATCCCCCTCTGCCAGGCAAAGACCAAGACCTACGTGATCCTGGAGAAAGATCGAAATAAGGAAAAGACAAACTCTTGAATAAGTAAAGCTTATAGCAGTGCTGTGTATAAAATCTGTATCTGTGCCATCATATACAACGATGTGGGAGTCAGCCAACTGGTACCTTTGAGCTCTCAAGATATGTGAAGCTGGAATAACTGAAAGTAATGCACCTGAGGTAAGATGATGTGCTGAATGTCTCTGGGTAATCCTTCACACTCTGTAGAGTCTGCATGGGAGTCGACTGTGTCCTCGCACTCTATTGTTGATCCCTGCGATGTTTGACCCTGGGCTGATTTATTTCTAGTGAAAGAAGACAGATCTGATGTAATTCCTGAGCTGAACATCAGACACTGACATCATGTTTGGTTAAGTTTGTGAGAAATGCAAATGCCATCAGAAAAAATCTCTTCATCTTACCTGATGAGAATGATCTTGACTTTCGATGGAGCGTTATTGATGATGGTGGAGGCGTTCTGTTGACTTCGGCCATACAAGATCTGACCGTTGATCTGGAAAAATAATTCACATCATGTACTGCCATCTCAGCCTTTTCTCTCGTTATCCCATTCACCGCCACATAAATCTGCCTTTCTGCCATCTTCTTCTGACTACCCGGCCCCTCTCAGCCATCCGCCTCTCCTCTACCTCGATTTCCCTCATCATCTCTATTACACGGTTGCTCATTGCTAGAAATCCAGCCCAGGACCAGCCATCCTTCAAATGGTAATTTGTCTGATAAATCTACTGTGCAGCCACTCAACACTCTCTACTGATCCATGACTCCAACCCACAGCTCTCTTTTCTGCTGCTCTCAGTTTTAACTGTGAGATTTTCTCTCTCTAGGACACCAAGCCTTTCTTGTCCCCCAAAAATGTGTAAATGTCAACCCTCCTAACTGATTATCTTACTGTTCCCATTAAACATTTATCCTTACCTCGAGTAGCTCGTCTCCAACGCATATCCTACCATCTAAACCAGCAGGTCCTTGCGGGTCAATTTCTGCCACATGGACGCTCATGCGGGCCCTGGAACCATCCTGGTTTCCGGAGAGACTGATCCCAAGACCGCAAGCAGCGGGGTCCTTCTCCAGCTCGATCATTTGGAGCTTTCCTGACAAGCTGCCGTAACGCTGAAGCATCTTTACTAGAAGTGAAAAACAGTTAACAAGGAGAAAAATATGTTTTGTAAGCAAAACAAAAGGGTGGAATGCTACATGTTCCCCGTGACATGTGTAGAGGAAGCCTAAAGGAGCATGTTTGAGTGTGTGAATATGTCTGTGTACATGTGTATTATTAACCTGTGCTCATAAATATCTGAATGACTCATATTTACATATGTGTGAATAAGCAGGATCATATAAACTCCCTCAAGTGTACCCTGTTTTTTGTTTGTTTGTTTTTTACCGCTATAAGCACTATGGATCAATGATTTTATTGATCTTAAGGTTACAGTAATGTTCCAAGACAAACTTTTAAGAAAATCTGCCTAAACATTTTTTTATGAGGAAAATAATATTTTGACCCATTTGCTATACATCAAAAATATGCACAAAGCATCTTGATGAGTAAAACTGAGTGTAAACACAAAACTTTGTTTACAAAAAACTCAACAGGGCATTTCACAATAAGGGAATGAAGCAAAATTATGAATGCATATAACTTGAATAACAGTTTTTTTTATGCCAAAGAATGAAATAATGAAAGCTAAAAGACAAACGCAAACCAAAGTTGCACTCCCAAACATACCGTAGAGAAACACAATTATTCAGGCTTTTGCATTCTTGGCTCATAATGTATTCTCACTAATGTATGAACATGGCCAAGAAGCTCCATATGTGAATGCCATGGAAATAAACAGCTTGAGAGCTTTAAAAAAAAAAAGACCTTTAAATACATTTGCATGGTGAAAATCTGATATTTTTGTTTGAGTTTTACAGCTTTTTCTTTTGTAATTAAAATGTGTAACAAAGTCTCTAAGCCATAGGGCCCATCACGTGACCTGCACTGTGTGAAAGTGGCAACTACACTAAAAATGCCACAAAGGTCCTTTTTCTGGGGGCTTTAAGGGATTCCTATCAAAGTGTTTGTGACGTTTTTATAATGGAGACTTACTCCTGCCAGTATCGCCCTCATCTGCAGCTGCCACTGTAATTGGTGTTGGGAAAGTTATGGGGCTCCTCCGATCCGTTTTATTGGATGTTGTCGAAGGTACCTTGGGAGAAGTTTTGCATTATTAAACAGGCAGGGTTAGAGATGCCTCAGGGGTCCTTTGGGCATGAGTTGAAGCACCCCTGAGGCTTGTTCAGTGTGCTTGATGTAGCCGTGGGATAAACTGACTGTTGGCTTAAAATAACATGAAAGTTGACCAGAATCATGCATTATTTTGTAACCAACTTACAAGTGAATTGAAAAATAACTTCAAAAGGATATGCTGTCTATTTAGAGAGTTATGCATCTCCACCAAAGAGAAAAACAAAGGGTTTAAACAAACAAGGTATCTGCAAGGGACTTTGAACTACAAGGGTTCTATCTACAAATAAGCATGTTAATTAAGTTTTGGGAAGTTGGTTTAGTGCAAATGCTAATGCAAGTCTTTTAAGATGCTGCATACCCATGATAACATGCGCAAACACACCGCACACAAACATCAATGTACCAACCTTAAAGGGGGTGGGAGTGAAGGGGTTTGTAGGGGAAACACTAAGGAACAGATTGAGAGTCTCTGCTTCCTACAATCATGAGGGCAAACAAATATTTTACCCCTCAAAAAAATACTAAAAACTCTTCTCAAAAACCTCGATTCATTTTAGAATACCAAGTAGGCGTTAATGACTCATCACTCTATGTATAAAAATAGTGCATATACAGTATACCATTCTCTATACAACACAGCCACAGTCAGCCAAACATCAGTAACTGTGTGGGAACACAAACTGACACAAAAATGGTTTCACAGCGTGTCATCTGTTAAAGTGAAAACCAAAGTAGCAGTCACATCCTTTAAAACAAATAAATACGGACTGCTTTTTGAATTTATATATTTATATATATATATATATACATATTTATATACCCCATCCACTATGCATTACTTATCTCAAAGCTGGAGTATATTTTGAGAGAGAGAATGTACAGCCTAAGCCATCTGGTAGAGCAGTGTTACCTTGCTGCTGTGTGCATTACACTGTGTAGTTAGTCTCTCGTGGTTGGCAAGCATAGGGGACTGTGGGCGAAAACACAAAATGTAGAGAAGGCAGGTGAATATCTTTATGAAACACACTGCAGATGCTTCAAACGATGCATCCAATATGTTATACTAGAAAGGGTTTCAGTCAAATAATTGTTTGTTTAACAAGCTTTGTGCACACATCATATTGTAAAGCCAAAAACTCCCACGCAAACATTGCTGAAACTTCTGATCGAGTTGTCCAACAAAATATAAACTGCACCTTTTGTTAGCACTTACTAAGTATTAAGATTCAGTGTGAAAATAATCTGGGATCTCAATAGACGTAAACGAAACAGAATATTATGCAATCGTACTTGAGTATCATTGAGTTCATTTTAGTTTGACTGTTTTCCGAGATGCAGTACCTGAGATCTTTGCAGCCCAGACTGGACCAGGAAGACCACAGAGTCTCGGGCCCGGCGGATGGCCTCCACAGCCTGCTCATGGCTTGCATCTCGTAGGTCCACACCACACACCTTGGCCAAGTCAAAATACGGCAATTATCAGACAAAAGGATAATTTAGTTGAAAATGACCTTTAAAAAAAAAATCTAGAAATCATAATGATGTGTCAATCCTGTAAATCTAATTTTCATTCTAAGGCAAACCTGCAATGAAGACATAATCTACAATGACCTTACACAAGCACATACATAAAGAGATATCTACTATACAAACTATATAGCCAGATCTGAGGTCTAATGGTAAGTTTTCTCATGTTTAATGGTCAAATAGTGTTAAATAAGATGTCTCACAGGATTTATTTCTAGGGATTAGGATTGAATGAATGTCCTTTTAAAGATTAGTTTCGTAATTCCAATATATGTTGGCAAGAGACACACATGCACTACCTAGTTTGTGTGAAAATCTATTGCACCTGTGTGTGGCATGGAGGTGTGTGTTTTGCATTGTATAACATCTTGGACTTATAATAAGATTGGTTATTAAGTCTGTATATCATCATCTTTCATATACTGTACTTCAAATACCAGAGTGCTGCACATGTGGCCACAGTAAACGGACTAAATGTATACAGCATATTATGAACCCATGCTCATTCAACACACACACACACACACACACACACACACACACACACACACACACACACACACACCCACACACACACACACACACTTCCTGGAATTTAAACCAGTGTGTCCTTCTCTATCTCTACAATGAAAATACCCACAGAATAGGCACACAAACAAACACTCATACACACACACCGACCTCTAGTATCCTGTCTCCAGTCTGGAGGGTGCCATTATGTGTTGCCGGGCTGTCAGGGCTGATGTGCTTGATGAATACTCCCCTCATCATCTCTCCACTGCTCAGTCTCCGGCCCATGCCTCTGCCTCCCATTATGCTGATACCCAGGGACTGACCTGGTGTTCGAGTCAACCGCACACTAGAGCACAAAGCAGAATATAAGAAACATTCATACATATTGTAGAGCAGAATGGCCTCCATGCATGGCAGTGATGATTAATGAATGTGCTCTGAACGCCTGATGAAGGGATGGAGATCTACATGGTATGAAACATTACTGCACTAATTCATAAGAAAGAGAATGAAACCAGTGGCTGTGTTTTTAATCTTTCAGTCTCTATCCACAGCGGATAGAGTTTATTAAATATTAAGTCAAAACAAATTAATATTAAACCTGCAAGTGAGACTCACACAAAAGCTGGTCTTTGCATACAATGTGGTTTATGTGATTGATCTCAGTTGGATACAGGTTCTGAAAAAACAGTTTCTCTAGGCCTGAGAAATATGAGCATGTTTAGTCTGCTCTGTGCTGCTCTCCCCCGCTGTGAACATAACTCGAGCAAACTAGGATTTTAGTAAGCCTTCTCTGGCAGAGAAAGAATAAAAAGGAATCATGGGCAGAGTTTTGAAAAAAAGAGGCAGAAGAATGGAAGATCTAAATAAAATCTAACGGGCACAAAAATTAAATCACTGATTCACTAACCTTCTAGGCTGATCCCAAGAAACTGAGGTATGCAAATGAAGCTCATCTTCTCTGTCTTCTTTACCATCCACCTTTGTCTCTACCTCCAGCTGTGATATTTTCCCATCTGCACTACTCCTGTCCTTTTTCTCCTTCACACTCTGTCCTTCTTTGTTTCCTTCCTTCTTGTTCATGTGAAGTTTTGGAAGCAGCCAACTGATGGCAAAAATACATGCAAACATAAATCATATTAAATCAATGTGTGATCTTAAATGGAACATTTGTTGATTACAGAACATCATTGTCTTTGCTCAAAATGTAATTATTTTATGAAAATGTGTGAACAAAAACTCAAATACCATTTCATGACATCATACTCGCAAAGTTTCTGCAGATAACAAGATTTTTCAGCATACTTTTTTATTTTTCAAAGTCATGACACACTGTGACACATGGCCAATAGCGATGTACGTATATAGCCAGGCCTTGAAACTCATTACTGCTTTAGGAGCAAAAACACCTGAAATCCACATTTTCTGCCAGCGAGTTCACAGTAAGGTAGTGTTGTAATGCATGTGTGTTGAAACATACAGTATCTCTTTAAATGTGTATGTGCGACTGAGAAAAAAAAGAGGTAGAGGAGGAAAGCATTTTTCATGAATATATTTAACGGGGGAGGGCTGTAATAAGCCCATGGAGGTGAGTGATAGTGGTGCTATCTGCACAGCAGGAGCCTATAGCCAGTTAAGTTACAGAAGAGGGCAGAACAAATGGTTCCAGCAGGGCTGAAAGAGAGCAGCCAGGAAAGGGGGATTGGAAAATGGGGAAAAGAGAAAAAGACCAAAAAGAGGAAAGATGAGAGACAGATGTGGACACAAATAGTGAAGAGAGAAGTCTAGCAGAGCAAGACACAAAGACAGCATATTGTAAGATAAGAGTGAAGAAAAGGCTGAAGAGAGAAATGGGAGTGAGGGAGGGAGGAGAAAGGCAGAGGCAAGAAGATGGAGCGAAAGCAGGGATAGACAGAAGCGAAACAATTCATTTTCGCTGACAGTCAGCAGTGAGATCCATAAGCGAACAGCTAAAAATAACTCAGAGATTCAACATTCAGAGAAGCTTTGCCTTTACCAGAGAGAAGAATGGAGAAGAGAAAATACGGACTGGAAGAGACTCAAATTGAGCTGGTTGCATACTGAAGTGAAACACATTGTTTCCTTCATGGATACGGTTAATTAAAGTGTTGAATAATAACTCAGATCATTAGTGTGACTTAAGCTCCTGGGTAACTGAAGTAAGTGATGTGTTACAGTTATAAAAAACCCAAGCTGCTATGAAAATCAAAACTGTAAGGTGAACACACAGAGCACACAACAGGCACAATGTATAGACTGTATTTCATTGTCTGAATTCTCTGCAGCAAACATATCAACACGTAATAAAACTGGAGCCCTGAAGTCACATAAACCTTGAGGCAGGCTTATCTTGCACTGTGGGGCCTGAGTAGGGATTAGGTGACTATAAATTATAGTCTGAGACCTCTGGATCTTACATTACCTTGAGTCTGGGGCCGGCGTTATGGTAGGGACCACGGCTGGACCTTTGATAAGAGCTTTGGATGAAGCAGGGCCTCTGACTGCTGCTGGATCTGGAGCTGCAGCTTTAAAATTGACTGTGGCAAAGGGTTTTAGGTTGTATGAAGCTGGAGTTGGAACTGCAGCTCTGACTGGACCTGGTGATCTCGCCAGGGTCGAGGCAGGTTCTGGAGAGAGGGTTGGTGAGGAGGAGGCGCTGTCTGCTGCGATGGACGCCAGAGGGGGTAAATTCAGACGGCCACGGTACTCATCCACCTGATGGGCTGGGACATAGGTTATGCTGAGGGAAAAGAAACGGGGAGGAAAATAAATGTCGGGGAAGGGTGAAAACATTTAAAATATGAATATGACTCAAGATTTTTTTCAAAACTTGGTAAATCTCACATTGATTTAACTTTTATCAACAAACAATGACTAATACGTTGATAAGGAACGAGACAAATGGCGCTGCACTTGAATAGTAAAAATAACTATTGATGTATTATGTTATGACTTACTCCAAGGAAGAGTATTACTTTTTGATTCATTATTTTATTAATTTTTTACACGTTTTTAATCATAAAAATGTATGCACCACAAAATACCAGAACTGAAAGTAATAACTGTATAACTGAAGTAATGTTTAATAATGCTGAACAGTTGTAATCCTCATTAGTTATCGATAAGCAATTAATAATTCACTTGTTTAAAAAAATGTGAGACCTGAAATACAATCAATAAACAACAACTATCTTTAAGGCTGCTGCCTTACATGCCAAATGTTTTTAAGTGCTATTCAATTATAGATGTGCCTCACTCCAATAACACTGCTTGTGCGGCAGCTGGTAGAAGATGAAAAGAAAAATGAAATGATTTGAGAGAAATGCATGTTTCAATGTCAAGATGCAATTTGTGATTCAAGACAGACAAACTAGTTGAGTGTTTTGCATGTGCAGGATCTGTCAGAAATATGGTCTAAAGAATGTCATTCGGGAAAGTGTCAAGGACGTCATTAAAGCCCAACACTCCCACTTCCATTCTTGTGTAGCACTACCAGTAGACGTGGTGTTTGAATCTGCTTGAAGAGCTCTGTTCCACTCATAGTGGCAGATTCAATATGGAGGTCTTCCACGCTAAGCTGTTGTGACTGAGCCTTGTGGACAGCCTGTCGTTTCTGAACAGAGGCAGTTTGATAGCAACAAGCCCTCACCCTTCTATGTCTGTCTTATTCTGAAGCTTCTAAAGCCACTGATTTGCTTCCACTCTCTGTTAGTTTGTCTGCAGTGCTGTCAGGTGGAGGCAGTATGAGCATGTGTGTGCGGGTTTGTGTGTGTGTGCATAGATAGAGCAAGACAGATTGCATATGTGTGTTCATCTGTGTGTATTGTGCCGTGCATCTATGAGGGGCTCTTTAAAACGCTCTTTTATTCAGAAGTGCACTGTTCAAGGTGAGATGAGCAATGAATTATTCAGAGATATTTCCCATAGCAGGAAAAAGGTGTTTTTGGAGGTTAGACCATTGAAAGGATGTGTATGTGTGTGTGTGTTAGTGTGTGCCTGCAAAACCAAACGAGAGAGAGTAAGAGGGAGAAAGGGGTTGAGAGACACTGAGTGGGTGTTGTGCAGGGCAGCACGGTGGTGGAGGTGGGACACTATTCCAATCAGCCAAACAAGCATTGTCAATGTGGAGCCATAACTGCTGATGTTAGAACAAGTAATCATTTACCCAATTTTCCCTGAGGCCATCTTTAAAATTTCATCATCTAATCTAATTTAACATTACTGCAGCGCCTCAGTCAACTATGACTGCAGTGTCAAAACAGGGTAGTAATGAAGATCCAATGTGAGACGAGATTGTTTATACATGATGATGCTGTGAAAGTCATGGTTGTGACTAGCACATATTTATTTTTATGATCTACAAATACTCACTCATTCGAGTCACACACACATCTAGGAAAATGTGAGCAGTATTCAATTAATATTTTCTTCAGTGGTTTATGGTTCAATGCATTCCCATAGGACCTTTCTACATTTTCTTTACACTAAGAAATGTTTTTCTCGCTTTCAAGTAAAGATGTGTTAAAACTGTGACATTAGGAAAAACATAATATAAATGTATAATAATTCACTGAGCTACATATCTTACTGGAATCAGAGTGAAATGTGCCACTCACATGTCCTACTTTAATGCTGTTACTGTAATGTTGTTTTGTGGTATTAGTTGTGCTCTCTGAGCCCATTTTCAATTCCCTAAGATCTTAAAACCCGATTAGTATACACATGGCCAATAGCGTAATTAGCATCATTTAAAAATACAAAATGTAAGATTTTTAGACCGCTGATATTTCGTATATATTTTACAGTAGCCTAGTTTCAATTTAAAAAAAATTCTACGCAAATTCGATACTTGAACTTGCACACTGCCAGCTACCAATCTGACACCTATGTTTAATATTGCTTTAACTAATGGTGAAAGTGCAGCCAATATTATTGAGATTATAGTACAGTAAAAAAAAAAAAGCAAGATGGTTTAGCAAGCTAACTCTGTTAAGATTTGTAAATCCAAAACAGTTCTGCCCAATTCCAGCCTCAGCAGATATCTAATTAGCCAGAATAAGTGAAAATATCTGGGTGTGCACAGTCTTTAAGCCATAGGCCTTTTTCACAGAAGGCAGTGTATAACAAGGAATTTAATGATGACAGACTTGAGCTGCTTTCTTTTCAGGGTCCCTATCGTTGATGGAAAGACATAACTTATTAGGAATGAAGCCATCTTTAATGTTATTAGCAACACCTGTGCCATGTACTAACATGCCAAGGTAAAATGTCTGCTGTGACAAAGGCCCAGTAACAGCACTGCATGAAGTCAGATCTTTTGGCTAAAAATAAATTAAAAAATAATTTATTTCCTGCTACTGTCAACATTAGCATATGATGTGATGATGTGACTGTACTACTTGATGATGCCATGTGGTGCGCCAGCGCCATAGGGTTTCTCTGCAATAATAAAGGGATGTAAAACAACACTGTAGCCACTGTAGAGAGGGTGACGCACACAGTGCTGCACTTCCAGCCAGCGTGTCTGAACACAGTCTGAAGTTTTGAGTAGAAGAGATTCAGAGGAAGCTCTATAATGGAGAGGATAGGATGGAATGGATTACCTTGCAAATTTTTTTAAGTCAGTTTGAAATCGACTAAATGATCCTTTAAACTGCTCATTAGATCTATTATAGAGTTGTGTGAGCTAAACTGTGATGTAACAGTAGGCATCACCTGTTCTATTTTCAGCCCAGAGCAAAACTCTCTCAAATGGTAATGCTGTTGGACAGTGACCGGCTCCTCACCTTATCTCTGGCCCTATGACAGAGTGTCTTCGGAGCGTGGCTCTGGCCCTGGCGTTGGTCAGATTGGAGGTAGATTCTCTGTTGATGGCCAAGATGGCATCGCCCACCCCCAGCCTGCCATCCTGGCTAACAGAGCCCCCCTGGACCATGCTGCGCACCAGCATGCCTGAGCCGTCCTTGATAGCACTCACCGACATCCCTGCCAACATGCACACACGTACACAGACACACACGAGCACAGGTGAGTGGAGGATTGGCTAAGTCTGCTTTGAATGCGTGCCAAAGAGAAAGATAGTCGCCCAAACAAACACCTGACAGTGGCATAATCAAGACAGACACTAGGCAGATTAGCACACAAACACGGCGACACAAGCTTGACATTTACAAAGCATCAAAGCATTACATCAACCTCAGCCAAACTTGCATTAAGGTGTACACACACACCACACCACCCACAGACACTACACACACACACACACACACACACACACACAGGGCAAAGGGCACTGGTGACTGGAGGGTTAACACATGCATGTCGCACAAACACCTGACTTTGGCATTATCAAAACTGACGCTAGGCGGATTACACGAACGCTACATTAATGCAAACAGGCAGAAGTAGGTAAATCAGGAATCACACACGCACACATGCGCGCGCGCATGCACGCACACGCACACACACACACACACACACACACACACACACACACACACACACACACACACACACACACACACACACACACACACACACACACACACACACACACACACACACAGAAAGCTACAACAAATTAGGACGTCTAGTCTACAATACAGCGTCTGCCCCCTACCATGACACCTAATGGAGGACTACACACATCCAAAACACTATGGTCGTACATAATTTGAAAATGGTCAAAGAAATTACTTTGTGCTTATTTTTGATCAAATAAATAGTTTATTGCTTTTTGTATTACATTCAAATTACAATACAATCATAGTGCATGGAATACAATCGTTTTGAGACACAGCTACTGACGCTGCTAAGACAGACAGAAGACATTTAACAGACATGAGAGGAAGTCTGAAGTTATAATGATGAATGTCTCTTAATCCAAAGGTATTTTTTCCTACAACACTGCATTATAATACATTTATTCTATTGCAGACTACTTAACATGGTTTAATAGTTAATGGTTCTATATAAAATTATATTTCTTTTGATCTCAACGGAACTTCTTAATGCATCACAAACTTACAGTAAGTGCAATAGGTTCACACCATTCAGGAACAAAGACTTCTAACCGGGCTGCATATACTCATGTATTTAGACGTGCAAGGCAAGAAAAAAAAGCGCATCATCATCCATCAAACCTTCTCCTTTAACAACCTCCTCTAAAAACTATACACTTTTAGCATGTCTCATCTCCAAAATTGGGCATTCAGTCATAGTTGCACAATGGATAGAATTGAACATGGCACCTAACAATAGGAAGGATGTAAAGTAGTGCAAAAAGATATACTTATTTTCAAATATTGCTCATAAAAAATCCCAAATATTCAGGCCTCAAACATATAAACCATAACTCTGCCCAAGTCGAACTATTGCCTTAAATTTGAATGCATTTAAATTGACAAGTGACAAATTAACACAGAACAAGTCTGTAAACCCTCCACATGTGGATGTACAGAAAACCAGGAAGACCTACACTGTTTTTAACAGATACATATTAACAATATGCAGTGACACAGACTCTACATGTAGGTTATTACCTCGATTTTCTCTACCTATGGAAAGTAACATCATTTTAAACTTTCAAGCATACACAAGTAGTGCAGTGCTGTATTAGAGCACGTTTCCAGAATACAAATGCATTTGTTTTATTATGTTTTGCACAGTGCTCTTAAATCAAAGTGCAGGAGCGCCTTACACCCCGTTGTTAACTCCCTGACATGATTTAACAACCAATATAATCTAAACACTAGAGTATAAAAACTAATATTTATATCAGTATTAAAATGTTGATATACTCATTGGTTTTAAGGTTCCTTTTTAATATTCATTCACATTACTTTGACCATCCATTTACAACCATACTAGCCTGTCAGACAAACACATACACACAGATACAGACACACACACGCACAGAAATCATCTCCTCGCTCAATTATGAGGAGCACATCATTTCACCTCTCCTCTTCAGTGTAGTCGTCATCACCACCGGCTATTAGCGTTATTAACGCCATGCCAGCAACGTACACACACCAAGACACCATCACCATGAGAAAGACGTAGAACATACCAAGGCTACGGTTGCCCCGGACAACAGTGATTGTCCTCTCAAAGCTGGTGCGGGGGGGCAGAGGTGGTGCTTGCTGCCTGTCGTAGTCTTCCATGATGTTGAACCGATGCCGCAGCCGGTTTTCCTACAAGGGAGATGACAAAGGTTATAAGTGGGGGCACAAAGTTAGGGTAACAAATTCAGAATTAGTGGATGCTTTCTGTGTCAGTTTCTACAGATGGTCACGGTCCCCGGAGGATACATTCTAATGGCCTTTCCTCCAGCTTTACGGCCTCATTTTGACTTTGTGATTCCTGCTAAAAGGCAAATGAAGGCACGTTAACATGCTAAACTAAGATGGAAAACATGGCAAACTTTAACCTACTACTACAAATCAGCTTGCTAAAACTGCCATTGTAAACATGCTGACGTTAGCATTTATCTCAAAGTCCCGCTATGCAAAAAGACAGCCTCACAAAACAGGCTTTGACAGACACTACATGGAGCTAATTGTACATCTTCCTAAAAAGTCTCCCAAATTGCAAAGATACATTTATAAATGAATAAATTCCAAAAAAGATTCAAATAAATTTAACTCTGCGGGGTGAAGGCCTTTGGGGTAATTCTGAGATGTAAAACATGCAGCAAGGCAGGCTTCTTTGTTCCCCCTGGGCACTTCACAAAGAAAAAGTGCAACAGGGAGATTGTCTTTGAACCTTCACAGAAAGTACAAGCAGAAAGATGTTCTGAAGTTGCCTCTGCAACAGGCCTGTCTTTGATGAGAACACATTGACACTTGACAGACCTGCTCTGGATCTGTGTGTGTGTGTGTGTGTGTGTGTGCATACGTGCGTGCATGTGTGCGTGCGTGATATAGGAAGGCAGAACTGTATGCCCTTGTGCTAGACAAGTTGATTATGTCTTGTAAGCAGTTAACGCTTTCCATTGAGAGGCAATTGTTGGTAATTAAGCACAAGTACAAAAGGCTGCCTCAATAGGATTGAGTTGAGACCACAAAGGAGAAACAAGTCTTTGACACTGAGCACTTTCTCTATTCTACCTGACCCAGTGATACTGATACAGCTGGCTCTAAGCTCCCCTGTATGGAACATTCACTGGGAGAACAAACACTATCATAGTAATCTCCCTTAAAGCAACCTAAAATGGCTACCTAAAGATCTTCAGTTTGCATGCTAATGAGCAATGCTTTCTGTGTGATGGACAATACGACTCAGACTACTGTAGTGTTACTTTTACTGTACATGCAAAGATGTTTCCTGCCTAATCTAAAGCATTAATGAGATACTAATTAACAAGAATCCAGTTTGGTGATTATAGCGAGATTATACAACAGAGAAGTGGGATCATATCTGTGAAACAAAGAACAACATTGCAGCTTGTCTTTTTAGAGGTCAGTAACAGTTATATCTATTTCAGATCTACAGTATATTCTGCACACAGTATATACAAAATGTGGTTGTGTGCAAAATTATACTAATTGGACCGACAATTCTGCAGTATAGCACCTCTGCCTCATCTTGCCTGTGGACCAAAGTTCTCCTGTTTTTCTTTCCCCAGAAAAAGCAACCAGAAACTATTTGGTCAGTAACTGCCAGCAATTTTAATGAATCACATTTTTTTTTAAAACTTGTTTATTTTGTGTTGTATGACATACCGTTGTAGCGTAATACGGCCCGATGATGCTGTTGTCCTCAGAGTTTGAAGTGTTGCTGTTAACCTCCGCTGCCTCAGCTAGCAGGTTGATCTGACTTTGGCTGTCAGTGTCATCATAAGAAGTCCGCAAGCTCCTCTCTGAGATGGGCGTCAAGCCGCCACACAGTTCCAGCTGAGAACACAGAATTCCCCAAATCAAAAAAATGTCCTATGTGCAAGTAAATTCACATGGAGGCTAACAGTCTCATCAAGGTGACCGCAAATTAGACACCCTCTTCTCCTCTACCCTTCTCTCTCCATCTGTAGTGTGGTCGAGCATTGTGTTCTTCTCTCAGCTGCATTAAAAATTCAGATGGCCTGTAACTGGATTCTCTGCTCCTTGTTACTAAGCCACAGTCAACAACAAGACAAAGAAATACTGTACCCTCGAGAGAAAAGAAACAGTGTTAGGTAATTTAGATAATTGTAGTGCCTGTCTGACGAAATGAATGTCTTTTTAAAGTTTATCAACATAAAATAAATGTTTGGTAAATCCTGAAGAAAGCTACATTTTGTACACTGTATGACAAAAATAAATATGTCCACTGTCGGAGACTTTGCCATACAGTACCATTTATATTATAGTATTCTCCCCGTTGTTAACTCTAGGTGAATGAAGACATTCAATGAGCTTGAATTCCCTGAAGCATATTTAAATATCTTTTGCATTATTTTAATAAAGCACATACATTTGTCAGGTTTTTAATTGTGTATTAGCCAAAAACAATAATGCCTGTCAAGAATCTACCTCTCTTAACCTACCGGCAGTGGTTTGGCAACTCCAATGCGGACAGGGCCATAGCCAGTGGACTTAAGGACGTGCACAGCATAATCCAGGCTTGAGCCTTCCAAGTCATTTTCATTAACAAACATGAGTCTGTCACCAGGTAGCAGGCGACCATCTCGATCTGCTACACCTCCAGGCACCAAAGAACGGATTACCAGTACAGTTTTAGTGGCATCTTCTGGATCCTAGAGAAAGACATAAGGATATCCTTGTTGGCTTCACTGAAGATATACAAAGATTATTGACATAAATGATATACACTGTGAATTGAATTCGCTATAAATAAATGAATTGGGTGGTGTCACAGAGGGGCGAACACTGATTATTGCTATAGATGAGAAAATAGGGTTTAAAGTAACACAGTTTAAACAGCAATGGACACTGCACTTTCCAGTTTCAACAGATTAGCTGACACATATGCAGATTACAAGAAGTCCACATGCTTCTCTGTTTTCTTCACCTTAGAGTAGACAACCTGATACTGATATTATCAGCCTATTCCAGTTCATTATATTTGAAGAAAGGCTCAGAGCCATTTCTCTGACCTGGTAGTCCAGGATACTGAAGCCAAGTCCCGACTCCCCCTTCTCCAGCTCGACCACCTGAGCGTCTCTCTCCCACATGGCAAGAGGAGGTGACATTGGGGGCACGCCACGCTTGGTGATGTCCTCAGCTGTAGGACAGGGAATGACACAGCCCTGGTCCAACTGGGACACGCAGAAAGAACAGAGAAGAGAAAGGGAAGAAGATTGATTTACAAGGAAAAAGCATGTCGGTGTCCTTTTGAGTGTCATTTCAAATGCAGGGGAGAGGTAACAAGTATAATATGATATAACATAACACATTTATACTGTTTTATGGGAATATATTTAACCACAAAAGCTTATTCCCACTATTTATCCTTTCATTGAAAGTCTCTTCACCTTGTCATTGAATTCAGCCAGTAGCTCTTTCAAGGTGAGATGTGCATCATCCTCATCCTCATCATCACTGTCTGGGATTGCAGGGGGAACAATGTGAGAGCACACCAGGCAAACATGCATCGGCAGCTCCTTCAGAATATTTACCACCTCCTTATGCGTCTCTCCAATTAGAGGGATCCCATTCACCTGCCACAAAGATACATAAAATATATTCCTATGGTCAGTGATTTGCAGTGTTTTGAAAAATATCAGAAGAAAACAGCTGTCTGTAACTCTTTCCTATGAGCAAACCTGCTCCACGGCCCTTTAAAGTTTCAACTAATATTTGATTTTGGGTTTCCACAGAACATGAAGTCACAGCATAAACAATCAAAGCTGCAAGCCGTAACTTAAGCAAATGAGGATATAAAAAAAAAAGGAGATGAACAATATGGTGTTTCCATGCAGATGCTGTCTGACAAAGTTCAATGGGTTGAGCTGCATCACAGATGTCTGCTTGTGCACTCTAAGATAAAAAGGACATAAACCCTTTGGCAGTGTTTTCTACACTGCAAAGCAAAGCTACTGTACACTGTCTGAAAGTTTAGCAACCGAATGCTGATCATGATGAGCGATATGTGTCGGTGCATGAACTTACCCACCAAGGTGGGAGGATGGCAAGCTCTACCAGTACAAGCATAAATACACTGAGGCCCACACACCCACCATTTTATCAGTATGCTTTAATTAAGAATGCGTGTTTACTGGTGAAGGTTTAGGTATTTGTGTAGGTTTTAGAATGCAATATGAATCCCTTTCTGGTCTGTTCTGACCACTTTTAAAAGAACATGCTTTCATCTGCTTGGATGGAAGGCATCAGGTCCTTTTATTAGTTATTCACAAGATCAAGTTATTTATTTTACACACCACAAATAATATCTATATAAAATACTGAAAGAGTGAGTTGCAAAGCGATTGGATCAAAGGACCTGTGTCAGTAGGTTACCTCCAATATCTGGTCTCCGGTGAAGATCTTGCTGCTTTGACCAACGGGCCCCTCGGGTAAAACAGAGCAGAGGTAGTGATGTCCTGCCCGAGCCTCCAGACTGATGCCAAGCCCGCTTGTCTCACCGAAACGCTCCAGTTGACACACCTAAAAGAGAGACATAAAGTTGGGAAACAAACCGAGAGAATCAATGTTTCAGAGGGAAGCAAGGTGTAATGTAATTGTAGGAGACACAATTGGAAGAAAGTGGGTTTTTCCTCTTTGAAATGTCAATTACATGTTATGAAAATAAAGTGAATTAGTATTTAGATATGTAGAATCCCATTTTTTCTCTATGCATGTTGTATTGAATGCTTATTTATATTAGAGAGACTTACAATAACTTCGTATCTGGGTCCGACTGCATGTTGCCACCTCTTCCTCAGGTCTTCCTCCTCAACTGGCGTCAGTTTCACACCTGTAAAAATCACATCTGACACATTCCCATATGAGATTTTTCTAGCCCTACATGCTAACACAGGCACATATGAATGCATATTCACACCCACAATCTTATGATTTCTTGGCAAATTAATGATTTCTCGTCTGTCTATTAAAGCCTTATGGCAATCAGTGCTTATTTGGCTGTGCTCTCTAATGAAACCCAAAAAATCCTTGTCTAAATAAAGACATACATGCAGGCGGGGCGAGAGACAAATCATCTGGAATGAGCTGAATGAGTTGGATAAACACATGACTAAACAACACTATAAATAGACTCCCATCAAAGAGCATGCTTCAGTGCCACATTGCCGTTTCCTGTGCCCAATCAGCATATCAGACTAAGTCCCATGATCCAATTCCAGACTGCGGTGCAGCATGGCTTACCGTTTGCGGAATCGTGTCGAGGTCGTCCATTGGCGTACGCTGCACGCCTGGAGATTTCCCGCAGTGAGCAGATTCCTGGCAGATGGGGGAAACACATTTTGAGCAGAGATCCAAACACAAATGATTTAAAAGACAAAAAAGTTGACTTGTAAAAAATCCCAGCAAGCATTGTTCTAGTTTGAACAGATATTACAAAGATAAGTTGGTCATGATTTAAACAGACAGGAAATGTAGCACCTGTGGATGAATGCTTGCATAATACGTTTATGTAAGTGCATGCTGTCGAATCACATGTTCTCCATTTGCTCAGCTACTTCAAAAGCAATTCCCTTATGATACTTCTGAGCCAATATGTTCCCCTCTCTCAGCAAAAAGCACCTGTCTCTTGAATCTTGTTGAGGCCCATCCTGTAGGGATTGCCCTCATGGAAGCTGTGGGAGTGTCGGAGGGGATGCAGGGGGGGAACTGGGGGCAGGATGTGACTCAGATGGACCACCTTCCGTAGCAACCTCAGTCTGACCAGGGGGCCTGTCCTCCTCAGCACCTCCATGGCACGCTGCTCACTGCAGCCCTGCAGGCTCAGCCCGTCCACCTGAAGGAGAGGACAAGAGATGTAAAAGTAGAAAAAGAGCAAGGATGAATGCACAGGTATGATGGAGACAGAAGCAACATTTTAGTGGATGAAGTGGACGGTATGGAGGCAAATGAAATAGGAAGGTAAAAAGAAATCAATAATTATCAAAAATAAAAACAGAGCAGTAAAAGCATCAGATGATTGGGTGATGGATGGAAGTAAAGGCAAAACTACAAGAATTCTTCTTCATCAGCTTTTAAAAACCCTAATCGGTTTGTATGGAACTACTAATTTGCAAAATTCACACACTTTGAGATAATGAAGTCGTTAAAATACCTTGTTGTTATGGAGACCACAAAGTATTTCTTCAGAGGGCTCAATAAAAAAGCCATCCGTTGTTTTTAGTGGAACTCACAGATAGAATGATGTCTCCGATGTTGATGCGTCCATCCTGATCGACAGTGCTACCTTTCACGATGCTCTTCACTATCACACCAGCGCTGTAGACTAAGGAAAAAAAAAAAAAAAAGGTAAAACTTAAGACTTGGTTTAGTAAATGTAGGTATTATTCAATACACTGTTAGATTTCCAGTTTTTTTTTAAAGTGACAATTTTTTATAAAGTTGAAACTTGTTAGATGATATTACCTGAGTTTAAGTCACCTATGTAGCTAGAAATGGTGAATCCGAGCCCCCGACTGTTCTTAGTGAACTGCACACTGAACTCATAGTCATCATTCAAGTCATTGAGCTGGAAAGAAGCACAGACAATAGTTAATCCAATTAACCTTTTTATGATTTAGGGAATATTGTATTACATGTTTAATGTCACTGATAAGCCAATCATATTATACGTTTCTATATGACTTTAATGATGTGCTGTCATACAGACACACACACACCTTGCCGTCCAGGCTGTCCTGGCTGAGGACAGGAGAGGAGAGGTGATGGTCTTTTGTAATATCTCTGGCAATGAGCAGTTTCACCTTGGTGCCAGCATTTCGCAGTACCTGGGCCAGGTAGTCAATTGTGAAGGGATGAAAAGAAAAAGAGTATTACAATTAAGAAATAGCTAACATCAAGAATATATAGAATAGCTCAGACTGTGTGTGCTGCTCTTTAACAGATATATGTCTGGAATGTTAACCAGACCTATATTTGCTAAATCAATTATGTCTTTGGAGATGTTGATGAATTTTTTCCTTAAAGAATACTGTTTTTGTGTCCTGAAAACACTCATTTACTTAACGCTGACTATGAACTAACAGTAATACACATCGTGACAAGAGACTTAAACTCTATCTGTTATTCAAGCACACATTACCATCAAACAAAAAAACATAGAGCTGGAAAAAAATACATCATCTAATTTCGATTTTCTTCCCAAATGATACCTCACCTGTGCCACCTGCTCGCTGTTCATGCCTGCCAGATCCGTATCTCCGATGCGCAGGATTTGATCTCCGCTACTCAGGCGCTTATCCTAGGAAGTCCCATTACAACAATGACATTTAGTGTAAACTGTACTTTATGGAATATATTTTCATACATTCTGCATATTCTACATTACACATATAATTATAACACAAAGTTTCAGTATGCTTGTTCAAAGATATACTCATCAATAAGGAAGGAAAATATTGGCATTTTGGGAACACAGTAATTTGTGACATATTAAGAATTAGATGAGAAGATCCATCCATTTTCTTTTTGAATAATAGCCTAAGCTAAACAACTCCTGGCTGCACTTTATATTTAGTTTATTGTGATATAATAGGGATGGTATCAATCTCCTTATCTAACTCTGACAAGGAAGTAAAAAAGCATGTTTTACAAAATGCTCTACAACTCCTAGATTCAGCTATTTAAGTTTAGACTGTGCGATTGATTGGCAGGTGGATTTACCCGTCCGGCAGCTCCTCCAGGAAGGATGGTCTTGACCATGACTCCGGTGCTCCGCCCGCCAATGATGCCAAAACCGAGACCTTTCCCATCATTGATTAGCTCTATCATCTCCACGTGACGCCTCTGATGTGGCACGGGTTAGAAAAAGAGGCAAGGGAGCAGAAAAGGGAGGGAGGGAGAGAGAGAGAAAATCTATTTTAATTAAATGTTGAGACACCATTAACAGGTTGGAGTGCTAAAGCAGTTTGATTCCCTTGCTTATCTACATCCACAGACACACATTTACAGCTCTACATTACCACTTCAGATGAAAGCCAACTGTACCTCATGGGCGATAGCAGACAGGTTTCTACCCATCGACATGGTGCGGGAGATTCGAGGGGGAGTGCAGTACTACAAAAATAAATGTCATGTGTAAAACAAAAGCAAACTTCAAATGACATCGAGTTAGCTTCCCTGCCTCTAGCGATCAGCTGAAACCACCAGACAATGTAACATCCAACTGTGCTTGAGTTTAGAATGTAATGTTGTATTCTGAAATGTAAAATGTGACATTTGGAATGGTAATGTGGCATATTTTACAACTGAACAATAAAAAACTTGGAAACAGTTAGTTTCTCCATGGACTTCATGAATAAATAACTTATAACTAGACTCCTCCTAAATGTCCCCATGCCGACAATGGGAGTTTTACGTACTTGGGATTCAGTGTGAATGCATTTGTCTGAGTAGACGTCTGTGAAGGACAGATCCTGGGAGCCCAGAGAAGTGAGGCCATTGTCGCTATAGATGGATCTGGCAGTGCCTCGGTTCTCTATGGCCCATGTGTAGGAGTCACTGTGGCTCAGTGCCTTCAGGTCAAGTGCCATGCCTTGGCACGGGCCACAGTTCATGGAAACAGATTTGGAGATCTTCCCCTGGTTGGATTGAGGGAGCAGTAAGGGATGGATGGATAGCACAAATGTTGAGATGGGAGGATAAGTGGATGCAAGTGTTAAAATAGAGACGACACATGTAAAATAAATGGGTGGGATAGAGAGATAATAAATTAATGAGTCAGGGATTTAGGGATGCCAGGGAAGAAGGAAATAAAGATTGGGAGGGTAAATGGATGATGGAGATAAAGAAATGGGGATTGATAGAGGGGTGGAGACATTAATTGAAGAACAAAGATATGGATAGAGAGGAGCAGGATAAGTGCAGAGAGATGGTTTTAAAATTGAGCAGAAAGAGAAAAGATAGGAAAGCAGGAACATAGGGTTCTGAGATAAGTGCTTCTCTTCAATAGAACATAACCACAAGATTGTTCCCTTTTGTCTTTTAGGTTTTCTGTTTCAAAGTGGAAAAGGGATTTTTGCTAGATGCATTTTATCTCTATGCTCATTCTAACAATTTAACACCTATTGAAGTAGCAGTAGCAGAATAAAAGAAAGAGCTATATCAAAACCTCTATTTACTTGCTCGCATTTTGTTATTGCCATTTGTATAAACACTGTAAGTTTGACAAGAAACATGAACCAACAAAAAAACGATGTCAGTGTCTGCCTTGGTTAAAACACAGAAAACATTGACATGATCCAGTGCCATGTTTCCAGGAATGCACAGATAATAAATGGTTGCGAGCTGATACTACACACAGCAACAGTAATGTAATGATCCTTTGTGTGGACTGTGGTGCTTATAAGGTCAGCCCATTACAGTACACCACAACAGACGATTACAAAGCCATGATCATTATCACTGCAACAGCGGTTGAAGAAGTATTCAGATATTTTAATTAGGTAAAATTAGCAATACAACATGAACTGTTAAAATCCATCTCAATCACCACTTATGTATATTGCAGGGCCTTCCGTGTGTATTTTATCTTGTTTGTATTTGCTGTGTTACCGATGTTTCTAGGATACTCTGTCTGAAAACATAGCAAACACATGCCAGATCGTAAGCATGCATTCTAGATGAAATTGCAAAAATGGCAAACAAATCCCTAAAACACACAAAAATAGCGAGGCGAATCACCAAGCGTATCGCTTGTTCAAAAACAAAGTTGAACTGTGGTTGGCTTTGGCACACTGACGAGTTTTAGCAGCAAATGGAATTACTCAAATACAGTTAAAAAAACTCAAAAATGTACACAAGAAGAGGAAATGTTGTGAAAAAAGTATTAACTGCATTAATTACATACTATCTGATAAATTGCAAAAAAACAACTGTAGTTGAATTGGATATGATGAAACAGACAAGCAGAGCCCCCCACTTCACAAACACACATAAACTCAAAACTTGTGACAATCTTGGGATGACTTTTGCAAACTCAACATGTTACAGAATATAGACATGTGTACCTTCATTCCTCTCTCTCCCTCTCTCTCTGTCTCAGGGCTTTAGTGGTAAGCTTAGGTAAGCTGATTAGTCATCCAGTTTGGTTCCTGCATTCAGTATTTTGGGAACAATTCCGGCTCCTTTCCCACCATTCAATATACAGCTAACACCCACACAGTCATGCTCACGCTTTACCTTTGCCGGGGACTTCCGCTGAGCTTGCTGTAAACTGAGGATATGATGGAACAGGGGGCTCTGCAGGACAGTCTTGAGCAGGGAGAGCTTCTCCTGTGTGGGGGCTTCTCCTCTCTCCTTAAGTTTGGCTTGAAGTCTCTCCACAGCTTCCAAGGCACAATGAGTATCTGCAGAGACATTGTATATCATTCGTGTCACTCAGAAACAGGATTTCTCCACATGGAAGGAGCAGCTGCTTGACCCCTTACAAACTCCAAAACTTTTATAATAAACAATGAAAGGTCAATCATTGAGACCAATGGGAAAATAAATTAAAAAACTCTCTTTAGAATCTATAATGACCTTCTCTGCGAGCCCTGATCCACACAGTGAAAAGGATAAAATAACACATTTGTTTTGGATATTTTAGTAATCAGGAACTGCATTTGTGTAAGTGGAAATCCCTGAACCATAACCACTAGAGTGTGCTTTTTTCCATACCAAAGTCTATCAAATGTCAAAATCTTATGTTCTTAATCACCTGGCAAAGTTAATCATTTTAATTTATGCTAATAAAGCTACACAAAAAAACATCAGGGAACTTTTAAGATAATAGTAGAGAAGATGTGCTTTCCATTCTGCAGCACTGAAAAGCAGAAGCTGATATGTCACATCAGGTCATATTGCCCTTGTTTATTTATTGCAGCAGGACCTAATGACAACAAGTCACAACTGCAGTAATTGCATGTGGCAGGAGGTTAAGACCCTGTAAACTCTTCACCACAAAGTTTTGACTACCGATCAGACTGTGAGTCCTGCGCCACCTGCACATGTAACTATTTTCTCCTGTCTGGCTGCAGCAACCATGCCTGACACCTTAATTGTAAGCCTCTGATAATGGTGGTGGCGGGGACAGTAAGTAAGACGTGTAACAGTTACTGAAATGTGTTTGGTGTAAAAGGGTGCAATATTATGCAGGTCACTGAATACAAGTACCCATGATTTCCATTGTAGACAAGTTGTTCAGAGGAAATGTGTCGTTCTGACGTTCTGACTCAGTTAAATGTCATTCTTCTCTTTTTGGCTCCTGCAACAAAGAGACAAAGTGTTCTGTTGTAACATAACTTTGTACAGATTTCAATTTTCCAGACACTGTACTTAAGTAAGTTGACAGTGTATTTATATATTAAAAGTTCCAAGGTTAGTTTTCCTCTTTCTCCTTGAAGAAATCTTCCGTCGATACATGATAATTACAATTATGGCAGAACAAGAATTTCCCCCTGCTCATGTCCAAGGAATAATTAGTGTACCAATTTACATCTGTTTTTTTTATAATTTATAACTTCACATCCACATACTCCCTTCCAAGGCCTGTGCAGTGCTTGTTTTCAAGCGCCTTGCTTGTCAACTAATGCTCTTTAGCAGGATTTAAATCTTCACCAAAAGGCTTTATCAGCTGGTGATTGTAATCAACAGCGACACATGGCCCCCGACCGTTCTGACTGGAGGGGAAGCCTGTATAGCATCAAAGCATGATATCAATGGCATGATTTGATTCATCAAAACGATGGGCTGGAAATGACAACGTCTCATCTGAAATCTAATTAAAGGGCATTGATAGGTAGTAGAGGTATCACAGTACTTGTATGCCCTTCACGGCAAGTCTAATGAAATCTTTATCTTATAGGCCTACTGATGTTAAAGCGGTACTGACTGCTTCAGAATAAATACACAAATCACATTACAGATGAATGATTTCCAGTAATTACGCAGACACATTAGTTACTAATTTGATATGTAATCAACAAGGCCGTGTGGTAATTACTTTAAAGATGACCCGGGCACATTAGACCTATCACTGTGACGAACAGACGGACATCACCGACAGTTAAACATCGCTTGTCGCAGAAAGCCTCAGCTCACCTCCATTGCATCGCCGGTGGGCTATCAACAGGTCCCCACTGAGCTCCAAGCACATCCACCTCCTCCACCAGTACCGAATACAAACAATGACACTTTTCTGTTGTGACAAGTCATTACAGCTTATTGAGAGACGGCAAGATATCAAGAAGCAACATGCGCGCTTTATTTTCCAGCATTGTGTCCGCGGCTCGAGCGCACCGTGCAGTGCGCATGTCACCCTCTGATCTTCAGGCAGAGGGCTCATCCCTAAGTAAAAGAACTGGCCACTAATCCCGTAATACATTTCATTGAGAGACTCCACAAACAATGTTCACAGATATTATGGTGACCCCAAACTCACAATTCCTATCCCAGAAAATCCCCCTTTAAAAAAAAAAAATATATATATTGCAAAACCATTACTTAAGAAAGAAAAGGATAGAACGAAATGCTTAGGTGCTTAAATAATATTCACACCAAATAACTGAATTAAAAACCTCGTTATGCATTTGCCCACATGAACCACAAACAATAGGTTGCAATTTGAATGATTGTTTGAATTGTATATGTATTTAATTATGACCGCATAGAGCCTGTGTTTAATTACAGTAGTATTTTCAAATTACGATATTTTCATTTGCTAAGCTTTCTATTTTAAAATGTCCATTGCTGCTATGAATTCGTCCACGTGTCGATGTGGACATCTACCAAGCAAACTGCTTTAGGGTGCTTATAACAGTCCACCTGTCAAGGCTTTTGAAACACCAAACCGGAATCCAGGAACCATAATGAAATATGGGTTCCGGGAGGCCGAGAGTAACCTGAATAATGTTTTTCTAATGTATCTTTATTCAGCTGACAATACGACAATGAACTATGCCCATGCCTACATATGCTGTCACACTGATGAACAATTATGAAATCATACCCAAGTCATGTAAAAAACAACAACAACAAACACAAACAGCAGTAAGGGCTTCTAAAGACAATGTCATATCAACCGGTGGCTCTTATGTGCTCTGTGTGAAACCTCCGGCCGTGAAATGTTTGGGAATCCCTGTGTGTTTCACACGGCAGGTGGAGCCCTCGCTCCAGACATTTAGGAGCCAGATCCAGTTCCATGTTTTCCGCAAGACACCCCACTTAATCTCTCCCTCTTTCCCTCTCTCTCTCTCTCCGCATCCCCAAGGCAGGAATCATCACCCCCCTCCCCAGCCCTCCAACCACCCTCCGATCCCCGCCCGCCCGCAACGTAACGCTCCTTTCGCCGGGCTGCGCTCGATCAACCGAGCATCCACCGCTCCTCCAAATTGGTTTGTCATTTCTGACCCCTCTCTCTCTGAGTCGACCACGGTCCTCTGCTCCGCTGCGCTCTGCGCCTATGGACTTCAGCTAAAGTCAGTGGGAACATAAAGGCAGCAGAGGAAGATAAGGAGAGAGAAAGAGAGGGAGAGAGGACGGGATACAGACAGACCGATAGAGAGGGAGAGAGAGAGATACGCCTCTGTCCTCTTCCAGCACTCCACTGGACTTAGTGAATTTGGACGGACGCGATTCCTCCTCCTGTGTGAGCGCTGATCGGGATACTAAGCACGCAGCTTTTGGTTTATTACACCCTCAGCGTTATCTCCATCCCCTCTTTGGGCAAGATTTACCCACATCGTTTTGTTGCGGCAGCAAGACATAACCATAGACCCGAAGTCAAGGCGCCAATCAGTGAAATTATTTATCGACGGGAAGATATATTTCTATCCAATATTGTGGGGACTGTATGACAGAGCACAGCAAAGATTTTACCCGACTCTCTGCACTGGATGTGTATACATGCACGTATATTGCTGCAGCTAGTGATACGGTAAGGATCCAATATTTATTCCTGTACACATGATGTACATTTTTCGCAGACATCCCTGGTGTCGTCGGTAGAGCTTTTTGCTATGTGTCAAACCCTGTCTGTCACTGACATGCTCTAAAAAGCAATACGGCAGCGCTGACTTTGGTTCTCACGGATGCCCATGGGAATGTGGCCTGCGATTATTGTACTTAAAGGGCGCGGAAACTGGTCCTAATGGACGGGGGGTAACATGTAATGTAGTTTGCGTATTTGTACAGATAATGGTCCGGCGACTTGTGGCTGGATGGGCGTCGCTCGGATGTAAGATATGGCTAAGGCGAAGTACTTGCAACGTTACCTATTACATCTCCTGGAAATAATCAATAAAATCATATTATCCCACGAGGGCTCCTCGGCCGGGGTATACACATAATTATTATTCTGTGCCCGCGTGCATCTGCCTCACTGCAGGGCGCAATGATAAATCACAAGCCTCGGCATGATGGATGACAGATAGACTCTGCTCACCTCCTCGGGTTTTTTTCTCCTATTTTATATGGCTGTCATTTGAGTGTATTGGAATGCAGTTAGCTTATTGTGTAGGCTACTGTGCTGGTTGGTCAGCCGCAGTCTAAAATCCAGAGTAAATCCAGCTACTCAGGAATAAAACGAGTATCCGGCAGGTTAGTGCACCCTCGGGAGACGTCAATCATGCGGATTCACGAGTGAAAGCTGTACCTCTTATTTACAGCAGAGGCATCCAGGGTGGCAGATGACCTTGATGTGCCTCTGAAAACTACTGAAGGTTGCACACTTCCTTAGTCTTGACCTGAACCAAAAAGAGCCCTTTGCCACAGATCCTTGTGACCATACAGTGTCAGTACAGTGTACTCTTTGTAATCAGCTGGCTCCCCTTTGAAAAGGTAAATAGCCTAATCCTCTTTGTGTCTGATGATGGATTATATGATTTATCATAAGTGGACTGCTTCCCAAATAAATGCACATATCTGGCATTAAAGCACCCTTCATCAGTAATTTGCTGTGTGTTTGTTTGGGTGGCTGACACTTTTGAATCACTACTCTCTAAATTCAAATGGCTATCAGCAGATATTTTGTGTGGAAATTCTGTGTATAGCCTTAGTTCAGTGTGACAGTGTGAATATAGGCGCTATAGGAGTGGTTGACAATATGTCGACTCATCTGTCAGTGTTGCAGGTAAGAGAAGTGAGTCCCCTGAGGAACGAAAATGGTCAGTGTATGCCGTTATCTGTAAGTCTGTGTTAGTGAAATTGAACATAGTTTTGCTTGGCTGCCATTTTGGTAGCATCTGTTAATGCACAGGCCTGTCTCCAAGGAGATTATCATGTTTGTGCATAAGATGAACATCACTAAGTCATTTGTCATCCATGCATCTGTTTGTGTGTAATCTATCCTACAGTTACTTGCATTTGTTTGCCAGGTTGATTATTTGTTTTAAATGTTTGAGACAAATGGAGCATCCATAATAAATACATCTTGCATTATGCTGTGTAATTTCTACAGTTGGTGCTTGTAGGGGGTCCGACAAGTTGTTTATTTGTCTTAAACAGTGGAGAGAAAAATGGAACATCAACAGTGTTGGTGCTTTTCAGTCAGATCTTACATCTGCTGCAGTGAATGTTTACTTTTCTGACAGGCTCAGATGGCTTCTCCAGAGAGCCACATGATGTTTGTCTGACATCACACCATGAATGCAAGGTGTGTCAAAGAGCACCTTGGGTAACATTAAGCTGTGACACCCACACTACACCAATGTTTTCAAAGTACCTGAGGCTGAATGATATTGATTTAATGTGCAACAGCAACAATCAAGAATTTTGCTGACATAAGTTCTATCTATGTTTCTTTAATTAGGTCAATGATTAATTTCACTTGTTATGATGCATGAGTAAAACAAAGCACATTTTTGTGGAAAGCAGGGGGCATATTACGATAGGTGTGCTAATTTGGATTGTTCTGCTTGATTGACCGAGGGCTGACTTTGTTTACAGGAGTTCATGTAACAAAATATATGGCTTGGATTTTGATGGCTGCAAAAATAACATCTGTCTCTGGAAGCAGCCTGTGATTTATACAAGAGATCATACTGTATATTAAACATCTAGAGCGCACATCCAAACCTTGAAATAATGAAAATATACCTTGGCAGACAACATGATCTTTTGCAGCCAGGCAATAACAGACCCATATGCACACTTGTATATTAAGACAAGCAGGGAAATAATCAGTTTTGAAACCAGGGTAAATTCTTGTTACTGAAGTCTCTATTTCCATCGTCAAGGGTTATTAGAGAGTCCAACTTCAACACTGCAATTAATTCTGTTTGGTGGGCACATAGAACCTAAGGGCTGATTTCCCAAGAACCATTTCAACAAAGCGTTTTTCTAAAGAATTTGCAGTTCCTGAAATACAGTCTTCTATTTTGGTAATTTATGCAGAGCAAGGTAAAGTCAGTTGTGAGTCAGAGAGCCTTGTAGATAAACAGAAGGTGTTTTTTTATTTTGCTCAAAAGAGACCTTCCTGCATAAATAAATTGCCACTCTTGATTCAAGTTTTGAGGGAAACCAAAACAAATCTTAATGCTGCAATAATAATATTAAGTTTCACTGAAAGCAGAGCTGTTGAATTTTACTGCACCGTTTCCTAATGCGACGATGATTCGCATTCCTGGTCTCAAACCCACTTTGTGTGCCGAGTTTAACCTCATTCTAAGGCCCTTTCCTGCTTTAGACGACATCTCTCTCCCGTATTGAAATAATGAGGCCAGACCCTTGCCCGTCTTTTTCATCCACCTAAAGTACTCGGTCATGTGTTAACACATCCTCACTCCCACCCTTTCCTTCCCTCAAAGAATAACCCCGGCTCGCTGCATTTTCAACCATCGACAGGAGCGATAAGCTCAGTTCACCTCTCTTAATGTTTGACGCTCGCCTCCAATATCATTCAACCCTATTAGAGGTTCAGACCATGCGAGAGGACTGCACAGTTGCTTTGCTACCTGATTAGATGCTTAGGAAAGGGGAAAACCAGTAGCAGACGGCTGGCTGTCAGAGCTCAGGGCATTCACTGACTCATTGCTCCTATGGCCTCGACTACAATAGCCCTCCAGAGATGGATGTCTTACTTTGCCTGAATATGGAACTGTAGGAAGAATTTCAGTGCGTTGCACCACGGCCTATTATCTGTCTGTCTTTTAGGGCCGATTGGAGGCAATGTATAGTGTTGGCTTGACCGCTCACACAGTCTGTTAAGTGAGCTGTTTGTGTGTATTGCTGAAAGTGACGCATGTTGTATTCCTGCTCACTGAATATCGCATTGTTAAGGAGTAGGCTGTGATCCTACTTTTTTAAAATACAAATCAGCAAGAGTCAGCATGACATTTAATCCAATAATTAGATCTGAAATAGTTTGATAGATTGAAAGATACTCTGCATTATATTGCAATATAAATTGGTTATCGCACTGTAGTTAGACAACATAAGCAATTAAAAAATGTAACCCTGGGCTCCAAAATTTTCTTAAAGGTGCCATAGAATGGAAAACTGTATTTACCTTGACATAGTTGAATAAGGAGAGTTCGGTACATTGAACTGACATACCGTGAACCTCTATTGTTTCCTCCTTCACGTAAAAATGCATATCACAGCGATAAAAATGGCGAACAATAATCCCTGTGTGTGACGTCACACACGGTAGTCCAGCCCCAACATTTGCATACACCAGCTGCTGGAAACACTAACGCTAACACTTACCACTCCGTAATGTTGCTCTCCAATCTCCGACCAACTGGCTGTTCTTCAAATTCATCGGTTTCCTCCTCCGATAAAGGCTCAAACATGTAAGGTTGGATACCAATAGCCTCCATGGTTCCTCACTCTCAGTTTCACGATCTTCACTTACTTCTGTGGGCTCTGAGGCAGCCATGGATTGCTCCTTGTAAACCAGCCAATCAGAGCAGAACTCATCATAATTATCTAAATGAGCCCCCAAATAAGGCAATTCAGCTTATTTCATTCTAGAACCAAAACATAGAGTTATAAATGGGTCTGTAAAACTCAGAGAACAATTTAAAAATACCAGATAGATGCATTCTATGGCACCTTTAAGATGTACTCCTGCAAAAACAGCTGCAGGTAACAAAATCAAATCTCTGAAACAAGCTGAAAAGTCCCCACACTGCCTTATATGTTTAATTGCATGTTGTGTTAATCAGCGTTTTGTAACTGGTAAATTACAGAAGGATTGTGATCCATCTCATTGGAATGAGAAACAATTTGTTCACAAATCAATGAATGTAAATTATTTGTTAAACTCACAGCTCGCTCTTCCCTACTTTGTATTTCTTGCTACTTTCCTACCATAAAAATCCTAAAGAGAACTAACAGTCACTCTAATGAATGGACAACGTAACACCAAAAACATGCTGATGGATTTCTTCACAATCTCGTCCGCTTTCTTGATCAATCTAAGAAGCTTAGTCGGGTAAAATCAATGTCACATCTAACAATCATGTATTTTTTCTTAGGGACAGACTTTTATTTATTTTCTTTGAGCAGTTGACCAGTCGCAGTTACTTAATTTATTTCTTAAGCAGCTCCTCATATCTCATGTCCAGCTTTATGTCATCATTGACTTTAATTTATTGCAACTTTATTGGTTGCAAAACACCTTGTAATACAGTTTTGCAGTGGGCTATATAAATTGAAGATGAAGGTTATCATTGTGCCATTCTCAATTGCTAGTACAATCCAATGCCTTCTAGAGTAAGGAGGCTGTGAAAGGGTACGATTATGTCATTCTTTATACAACTATTCCTGATAACAAATATGAGAAGGATGGCTCTAATCAACATTTTTAAAGTGTACATCTTAGCCTTTCAATCAAATTTGGACTCAAACCGTGCTGTGCAGTTTACAATAAAAGGTCCCACCACGTGTGTGTACAGTATGTCTACAGGTTAATTATTTTATTCTGAAAATAGCCTTTACTTTCAGCGCTTGTTTTGTCTCGGATCTACATGTTTAATCACCTGCTCTCTATTTAAGCTACTGTATCCACAGCTCATTGTCTTTTAAAACCTCTCACTCACTCACCCAGTAGTTGATATGCCTCTTTCACAAAGAAAAAAAAAACATTTGTTCTCTCAGTCAACACATCTCCTGTCCACACCTCTCCTCTGTGCCCTTCACCTCCCTGCGCCTCACTCCAGGCTGTCACCACTCAATAGAAAACACACACAACACCACATGCTTGCATTTCTTCCTCCAGATACTCCAGACACACATCAATGTGATACACATCAATTACTATCAGTCACACACACACACACACACACACACACACACACACACACACACACACACACACACACACACACACACACACACACACACACACACACACACACACACACACACACACACACACACACACACACACACACACACACACACACACACACACACACACACACACACACACCCACGAAGAGCCACACATATAGTGACACACACAGTGCCATTAGGGCGCTGAATGGAGAATCAGTATACAAGGCCAGAGTGATTGTAAGAAGCTCACTCCAAGGTCTGCCGATTATTTTGGTCTCTGCAGGAAATCATTTACAATAGCACTCACCCCACCTCTCTTCCTTGTTCTGTCCATTTAAACAGCGTGTTACTGTGTGTGTGTGTGACAGTGTGTGTGTGTGTGTGTGCGCTCTGCATATGCAAGTCTTAAGTCAGTCACCACAGTATTGATGGGGAAATTTCTTTGCTGTCTACTTTGTGTGGCTGACTATAGCGTGCTGTGGAGGCCCAACTTGTTTAGAGAAGGGTGCTTGGAAATGAGTCATACACAATGTGATGCAACACAGCGGAGCAGATTTGAATTATGGGGCAATGAACAATGAGGTCATCACAGGGCTGGGGGCATAAATCTCCCGGTGTCGTGGTACAACACAGCATTTCTTATCAATGGAGGAAACTGCAGCAGGAATTGAAAATGCTGTATTGTTTGGACCGACTCAATGTTGCAAATAAAGGACTGGGTTGGTTGACTCTGAGTGACTGACACAATGGGGAGGGGATTTCTTGTTTGAAAATGACATTGTTTTTTTAGTACCGTTTACTTCTACTTACAGTTATAGCACACCAGATTCTTTGCAGATTGTTAATTTGTTGCCACATTTTCTTTCCCCCCAGCTTTTAAAGTGTTTGAACGCCTCTTATATCCACCATACAGCAACCAATGATATTTTCCATATCTTTCCCTTCTTCAGCAGATTGTCCACAATCAGCGTCTTCTGTAATACCATCATCCCAAGGCCCCTCTTAAATTTCCTGCTTACTGGGCTTTTACTTTAACTGCATTACATACATCTTCCACTCCCTGTTCATCTGCTTCCTTTCAGCATAAACCAAGCTGAAAGATCTAACTCGAAGCGATGTGAAGCGACTGGTCGTTTTATGGTAAATTAAAAAATAATAATATTGTCGTTTATTGTGCCTGTTCAGTGGCAATGCTGTGATCTTGATTGATATCGAATGGCATTTTCATTCCAAGTCTTTGAGAGTGAGAATATGTGCCAGGGAGTATTGATCTGTAGCTTAGTTGATGGTGCAGTGTGATAGGCTGAAGGAGGGTGAGGATGACTAGATGGTTATGCTTGATGGAACAAAGATATTAACAGATGTAGAAATGATCAATGGCTCGATAACGTGTGTTTACATCATTTGCTTCGTTTTGTGTTTTCCCCCTAATGTTATCGAGCGGACTAGCCTTGTCTTAAGTGCAAATATAGCACCTAACTCTGCCTAGGGCTGAATTCCCTCTGACTGGCTGGTGAATTATTTGGTGTGAGCATTGTGCTCAAATCGACTGCGTTACTTTTAGCACATTCAGTATGCGTGACTCTAAAAGAAGCTGTGTGGGTCTGTTTCGGCAGAGGACGTTACAACTCATTTAAGATAAAAGCGCCATGCCCCTTTGGCATGTATCAGCACCAGTCAATTTTGTCCCCGACGTATCTTTCACATTTTGCAATAAAACCATTTTACCACCTCTGTGTTTTTGTAAGGGAGCCTGATAGTGTCACACCAAGATAGATGACTACCACTCTGGCCCGTGGGCCTGCAGCAATAACTTACATGGACCACGTGTCTGTTTTCTAACCATGTAAGAAATTGTGTGCCTGCTCTTCTGCAGTGTGCTTATGTGCCTTTCAACTTGAATGGCTTTTGATCAAACGGTATGTATGATAGATGAGACAGTATCCATCACATGTTTCAAGATGAGAGGAAATGGGGCTAGGACCTTTATTTCACAGTAAGAGTTTGCTAAAGCAAGCCTTTAACAAATTCTATTAGGTATTTTAAGACAATCTTTTTCTAAAACTCAAGCCAGGCAATTCCTATAGGCTATTTTTATAGGGAGGGTGATATATGTTGTTGTGTGTATTTGCATGTATTGTAACTCATTGTTCAATGGCTCATAATCACAGGAAACATGAACCAGTTTTTTGTTTGATCATGTGCACCTCCCTTCCTCCTCCAGTTTCTCTCTTTAATTTACCACCTGGGTAGACCATCTACATACACTATTGCTCCATATTCTTCATGCTTATATTGAATCTGTCGAAACCCATGGATATAATTGGGGTTTAACATCAACATTTACTGTAGGGGACTCCACCCTTTAAAAAGGAAGGCCTCACATCGGTTCTTTTCGAAGTACCATAAATCTCCACAAACAGGCATCAACACAATCTCTACTTGACAAACCATCATAAAAGCATACTGTAGAGTCATCCTAATTACATACAGCAGGCTCATGAGCAATGGGGGTGACATGGGACATCAATACAACCACTGCCTTTCATAATAAAAAAACAACATTGTTTCAATGTGAGAAAATGTTCAGCATCTATCATGTGAACTACATTAAAACAAATTTAAAAGACAAAAATCTCGCCTTTCTCTTCATCACGTACATCGATTATTCAGTCAGGCTAAGCCACTTGCTGTCCAAAGCCTCTCAGTCAGTGCCCCTCCCTAGCTATTACAGTAGTGGAAGCTGTTAGCGTTCACCATTTTCCCATCTAAACCTCTCCATCTCTTGTCCTCGTCTTTGCTACGCTTCTGGTTGCTCTCAGAGGAGTGCCCTCACCCTCATTTGATCAAAGTCTCTCTTCTAGCTCCTTTTGTAATGCTGCACATTTTTTACCAAGCTCCCACAATGGTAATCTGTCAAAAAATGTAATTTAATTATGCTGTTCTGTTGATAATTAAAATAGGCATAAGGCTATATGAAAATGCAATGTACAATCATCCTGACCAAAATTATTGAGATTTAACATACTATCAAAATATTAATTGTAATAGACTTAAAACAATTGAAATGTTCATAAATCGTGTTTGTGTGCTTGGAAACTATGGTGTGGTTACAGTTAGGTGACTAAATTGTTGATTAAGATTAGGGAAATATCTCGTTATTGTAAAAAAAAATAAACACGCTTCCTGCCCATCTTCATCCCAAACCTAATATCCTAAATTGTACATTTTGGAATTATCCAATTTAATTTAATAACAGGTGATACTGGGCTAGTTTGTCTGTATGCACAATAAAACATTCAGTTTGAGCTTTTGATAGCTATTGACCTGGGCCTTCAGATAGCAGACAAGATCACAAAATAGGATTTAATCAAGAATTTCCCTTCAGTGATGGAACAAAGCAATGGTGCACCGCCAATCTATGCATGGACTTCTGCAATAGCTGCATCTTTAATCTTCTCTTTCCCCTTTTCCACTTCACAAAAATCAGCTCTAATGAAAAATCTAATTCACCGGCGAGTTCAGCGACCATTACATACTTGTTCCTTCACATCTCATCTGTGCACCTGTTTCTTTTCCACCTCTCTACCTCCATTCCTCATTCACTGATCCCTCCATTGTTGATCAGCTCTGTATGAATAATGTATAGCGTGTTCTAAAAAAAGCAAGTGAGATTTGAATGAAGGTGCTGTATAGTGGGGGAGCTTAACGCCTAAATTATTTCTCACCATTGCTCTGTTGCCTCTGGCAATTCTACTGCATGTATACACATATAGCATTGGGATATACCCTTATTCACATGCACATAAATACATGCAAACACATGCATGTACACAAACACAGTACAGTGATTCCATCTTTTGTTGCAGTCTCTGCCCACCCAACCATTCAGACATTGCCCATGGCCTCCTGTACTGGCTAACAGAACCAATTACTGCACAGCCCCGCCTGAGAGCTCCGTAGAGATCCAGACTCTGACACTCTGTATGGATGTGTGTGTGTGTGTGTATGTGTATGTGTATGTGTATGTGCATGTGTATGTGCATGTGCTGTGTGTGTGTGTGTGTGTGTGTGTGTGTGTGTGTGTGTGTGTGTGTGTGTGTGTGTGTGTGTGTGTGTGTGTGTCTGTCTTCCTGTAAAATATTGCAAAGCATGCAGACAAAGCTTTTCGAAGAGAAACATTCAAGGCCAAGCAGATAAATAGTTTCCTCCTGTTAACAACAAAACAAAATTGTGCATGCCAAGAGAACCACACACATACCCATTTCCAATGTCAAATAAAATACAAACACTCACATTGAGATTGACCCTGGTGAGATGAGGCTGAAAGGATACACTATAGAGAATAACGTTTGGGAGGATGGGGAGGGTAAAGATAGAACTGGAGAGAGACAGAGCGAAGGGGAGGGGAGTCAAAGAGAGTGGCTCCTAAACAGAAGAGAAAATATGTGGAGAAAAAAAAGGGATAATGAAAAAAGGGCATAAAGCACTAATAGAAATATAGGAGACAGAGTCTAACTGTGAATAACTGCCTCTCTGCATTCTAGTAACAGAGCTAACAATTTCCTCTCTGAAAAGTGTCTGGCATTTGGCAGTGAAATGCCACCCATATAAACCAGTTATCATAGCAAGAGAGAGCTTTTTAGCTGTAAACTGCCAGCGAGCACAGAGATAGACCATTATAGACTTTGATACCCTGACACTTAAGAGGTCATTTCGAGGGAGAACACACACACACACACACACACACACACACACACACACACACACACACACACACACACACACACACACACACACACACACACACACACACACACACACACACACACACACACACACACACCACACACACACACACACACACACACACACACACACACACACACACACACACACACACACAATTGGCTTGTGAACTGCCTGGTTCTTGTATTTGAGTGGGTTACGGCTATTCACACAATGTGGTGGTGGCCATTATTCACATTGCACCCCACATTCACTACATATTATGGCTATCGGTCTCTATTGAAAAAAATGACAGGGACTTAAGTTCACTGAGCTTGAATAACCCCCACCCTTCTCCCCTTTGCCTTTCTGTCTCCTCTCTCTTTGCCTCTGCAGGACTAAGACGTCCAGCTGCCATTGAGATGTGATTCTCTGGGGTTTCATTTCACTTTGACAAAGCAAAGTACACTATAACAGGTAAGAATATGTGTGCCTGTATGTGTGTGTGCAAGTTTGAATACAAAGCACCACACCCCATGATTACTTTATACATGTTTAACCGGGGATGTTGACTCTGAATGCATTCATATTTACAGCGGGCATGATTTGGCCTGGGGGATAGTCACATAAATATATACACACACCTGGTGTGCAGTTTTTGCCGACTCTACAGATGCATTTTGCTTTTTTAGATCCAAAACATGACCCTGCGTTCTCCCAAGAGATCTCCGGGTTCCATCTGTGCCAGGGAGTGCTCTAATTGGCCCGATAAATGTGTCCTCTCAAACTGCTAATCCAATCAGATATGACCCACCGAGTCTCAAAAACAATACATAACAGCATGCAATTTGCAGCACCGGCAAGAACAGAATCGAATAAAGAGGAATCAAATAGAATGGAACAGTATAAAGACAGTGCATGCTATCATTCCCAAATAGAATCAAAACTGAGCACAAAATTGAAACGTTCTCAAATGAATTGCAATAATCCTGCTGTTCCTTGAACACATCGACAGGAGTTAAACTAAAAAACCAGGCCTTCATTTGCCCATGAAGCCCCTCACTAGAACTTATTTACAGTGTATTTACAAGCTGAGCTGGGCTTGTAAAATGTCGAATTTACGAGCTCCATTTTAATTAGAAATACTGTCTCCTAGAGCTGGGCTGATGAATTGCACATTCAATTTATTGACGACAAAGGAGGTTGCAGTTCTTGGATATTGACAGCTAGTCAGAGTGTCCCGGTTCACATCAGTTTTTCAATAAGAGGAGAAATATGTTGCAACTTTGCTGTACAAAAACCCTGAGGCAATGTTTTCATGTGGGATCCTCTTTTTAATTGATTGAAGTGGCTGAGAGTAATGTGAATGAGAGGGCTTGCTCTCCTCCCTCTGTGTGGTTTGGCAGTTTGCTGTGTAGTTAATTAAAGCTTTATCTATTTAATGGCCAGACATATCACTTACGTCTATGTTCAAACTTAATAAACTATGTGTGGGACAAGCAATTCCAATTATCAATTTGAAAAACTATCAATTGTTTTTTTTAATTTCATCTTGAAACTGAAACATTTCCTTATATCTATTTTTCCTTAGTTTTAATGCATTTAATTACTGTATATACCCTACGTGTGTGAACATGGTGAGTCTGTTTGTCCATTTGAAATGCACTTCCTGTCGAGTGTGTGTCACCCCGCATGCTTTCCGTCCTCTACTCTCATATGACTCTGAATGCTTGCTTTGAAATCTAATTCTGTGATATCAGGGCTGCATTTTTTCTTCACTTCACTGTAACAATGACTGAAAGAAAGAACAACAGGAAAGGGAATATATCATTCTTCATATGGGGGATGTGTGGAACAGGTGTTTCCCGCTCCGCATGCACAGGCACACAACCTTCCTTTACCACGATACTAATGAGGACGTAGACTGAAATACAATCATTATCAGTTACGTTGCTTAAACAATGATTACATGTAGAGTAAATCACATGGCAGTAGTGTACATAGACAGATACTTTTAGGTGATTAATGCTCAACTGGATAAATGCATTCGAACCATGTAATTAAACGTATTGCAACTACAAATAGGTAAGTAAAGGACATTTTAGGCTTCATATTGTTAAAATAATGGTTAAAATAATAAAAACTCAAGCTGACTCACAGTCACACGTGCGCTCTTATTTGCCCCCCTGCTGCCACCCCCTATGAATACAGGCTTATTGTCTTATAATGTGACCTTTGCCCTGAATGGAGAGGCCTTTGTCCTAAGACAATAGAGTCCATATTGTAAACCATGCCAGTCAATGCCATCCACACAGCTGCCAGAGAATGGGTGCATATTGTTCAGGGTCTAAGTTGAAGCCTTTGAGGAAGGCACTTGTGGTGTGCATGATTGTGTGTGTATGTATGTGTGCATGTGTGTATGTTTTTTGTCTCTAATGTTTGTGTCTGTAAGATGCAAGCCTGTTTTCCAGAATCAGCAGATGGGCCTTGCAATTAGAGTCAGCCTTCTTCCCTTGTGTGCACACATACAGACACGCAGAACCACACACATGCACGCACAAACACACCCAGGGCTGGGCATGAGGCAGATGTCTCTGAAACACTAGACCTGGAAGATACTGTAATGGAGGCGGAAATTGAAAAATGACAATTGAGTTGCTATGGTAACCACTAACCATCACTCACATCAATTCATGCTACCTGTTTACACATTTATCTATGAGCCCTGGATGATTAATCAGGACTGTTGTGTATTAACTTACGAGCGTAATATAATAAAGATATGAACATATTGTTTGGTTTAAGTTATTTATTATGAACAAGCTGTTTTTTTACTCTAAAAACTCGCTGTTATACACATTATAATAAAGATCATTTAAAGGTCCCCTATTATGCAAAATGCACTTTTTGCTGTCTTTCATACATAAACATGTGTCCCCGGTGTGTAAGGAGACTCACAAAGTGTCAGAAAATACAACCCTCTCTCTTTTCCTCCTTACCCACAGCTCTAAAAACGGGGGTACAAACGAGCTTTACATTGAACTCCTGGCAATGTCCCGTCCACGTGACACGTCTCAACCTATCGTCCGCAATATACAGTCGCGAGCTGAATCCCCTCCGCAGCACTCTGTTTGTCTGTGTATTCAGCAGGATGTCTGCAGGAGGGACTTTGAGTATATATAAATACAGTGGGGCAAAAAAGTATTTAGTCAGCCACCAATTGTGCAAGTTCTCCCATTTAAAAAGATGAGAGAGGCCTGTACTTTTCATCATAGGTATACCTCAACTATGAGAGACAAAGATGAAGAAAGTCCTGCCGAAATACTATCAGCACGTCAGCTGCCCCACGCGCGGTGGAAATACACTGGACCATGTTTACACTCCTTTCCGGCATGGATATAAAGCCCTCCCCCGCCCCCCCTTCGGCAAGTCAGACCACATATCTCTTCTTCTGCTCCCCGTTTACCGGCAGAGACTGAAGAGGGACCGACCTGTGACAAGGACAGTGCAGCGTTGGTCCGAGCAGTCTGACTCTGCTCTCCGCCACTGCTTTGGCATCACGGAGTGGTGTGTGTTTGAGGAGGACGATATAAACACACACACTGACGCGGTCATTTGCTACATCGGCAAATGCATCGATGACGTCGTGCCGCGGGTTACTGTACGGACATTCCCAAATGAGAAGCCCTGGATAAACGGCGAGGTCCGAGCTAAACTTAAAGCACGGGCCATCGCGCACAGCGGCGGTGATTTGGATGAGTACAGGAATTCCAGGTATGCACTCCGGAGAGCTATTAGCAGTGCGAAAAGACAATACAGGGACAAGGTGGAGTCGAACTACAAGGGCTCCAACGCCAGAAATATGTGGTCTGGACTAAAAACAATAACAGACTACAAAAGGACAACGAGTGGTGCTGAGGAAGTGTCTGCATCTCTCCCAGATGAACTGAACACATTTTATGCACGCTTTGAGAAGCCCCCAGCTGTGGAGGCACAAAAGGCCCAGGATCCCTGCTCACTGGTTTTAACCAGTGCAGATGTGTGTAGATCTCTGAAAAGGATCAACGCACACAGGGCTCCTGGACCTGATGGCATCCCTGGCCGTGCTCTCAAGGTGTGTGCAGTTCAGCTGGCAGATGTGTTCACAGACATTTTCAATAGGTCACTGCTCCAGTCTGTAGTCCCCACATGTTTTAAAGAGTCCATCATTGTCCCTGTCCCCAAAAAGACAAAACCCATCTGCCTCAATGACTACCGCCCAGTTGCACTCACCTCCATCATCATGAAGTGCTTTGAGCGGTTAGTCAAAACTTTTATCACCTCCTCCCTCCCTGACTCACTGGACCCCCTGCAGTTTGCCTACAGAGCAAACAGGTCCACGGATGATGCCATCTCCCTCACCCTCCACACTGCCCTCTCCCACCTGGACCAGAGGAACACTTATGTGAGAATGCTGTTCATTGACTACAGTTCAGCATTCAACACCATTCTGCCCTCCAAGCTCATCATTAAGCTCAGGGACCTTGGGCTCAACAGCGCCCTCTGTGACTGGATCATGAGCTTCCTGACGGGCAGATCCCAGGCAGTGCGGATGGGGAACATCACATCCTCCACCTTGACCCTCAACACCGGAGCCCCTCAGGGTTGTGTGCTCAGCCCTCTCCTCTACTCCCTGTTCACGCACGACTGCGTGGCCACACACAGCTCCAACACCATCATCAAGTTCGCTGACGACACGACCGTCATCGGCCTGATCACAGACGGCGACGAGACGGCGTACAGAGAGGAGGTCAGAGCCCTGACATCTTGGTGCCAGGACAACAACCTCCATCTCAACGTCAGCAAAACAAAGGAGCTGATTGTGGACTACAGGAAGAGGCAGAGAGAGGCACACACACCCATCACCATCGACGGGACTCCTGTGGAGAGAGTCAGCAGCTTCAGGTTCCTCGGGGTAAACATCAGTGAGGACCTGACATGGACACATCACACCAGGGTCATATCCAAGACGGCTCGACAGCGGCTCTTCTTCCTCCGCAGGCTGCGGAAGTTCAACATGGACTCCAGGATACTCTGCAACTTCTACAGGTGCACCATCGAGAGTATCCTGACTGGCTGCATCACCGCCTGGTATGGCAGTTGCACCGCCCTCAATCGTAAGACTCTACAGAGGGTGGTGAAAACTGCTCAGCACATCACCAGGACGGAGCTGCCATCCATGGAGGACCTCTACACCCAGCGGTGTAGGAAGAAGGCCGGTAGGATATTAAAGGACCCCCATCACCCCAGCAACAATCTGTTCTGTCTGCTGCCGTCTGGCAGACGGTACCGCAGCATCCGGACCAAGACCACCAGACTCAGAGACAGTTTTATACCACAGGCTATAAGACTGCTGAACTCCTGACCTCTGAATGTCTACTCACATCTTTTTACACACATACATATATATATATATATATATATATATTATACACATCTGCCATACACATCTGTTTATAGTACACATATCTATATATTATACATATCTGCCATATACATCTGCTATACATAATATATGCATCTGCCCATACCTCCTCATTCCACAGAGTAAAGTATTTAAATACTCTCAATGTATTCCACATATGTATATATTTCACATCCTCAAATCTTTATTGTTGTTACTGTAAACATTCTTCTCTCTTTTGCACTATTTTATTTTTTTATTTATGTTATTTGCACCATGTATGTTGAGTTGTTGGAGGAGCACGCGACATAAGATTTTCATTGCCAACATATACGCTGTATCTGCTGTGCATATGACAAATAAAACCTTGAAACCTTGAAACAAAATGAGAAAAAAAATCCAGGAAATCACATTGTAGGATTTTCAATGAATTTATTTTCAAATTATTGTGGAAAATAAGTATTTGGTCAATAACAAAAGTTCATCTCAATACTTTGTTATATACCCTTTGTTGGCAATGGCAGAGGTCAAACGTTTTCTGTAAGTCTTCACAAGGTTTTCACACACTGTTGCTGGTATTTTGGCCCATTCCTCCATGCAGATCTCCTCTAAAGCAGTGATGTTTTGGGGCTGTCGCTGGGCAACACGGACTTTCAACTCCCTCCCAAGATTTTCTATGGGGTTGAGATCTGGAGACTGGCTAGGCCGCTCCAGGACCTTGAAATGCTTCTTACGAAGCCACTCCTTCGTTGCCCTTGAGGTGTGTTTGGGATCATTGTCATGCTGAAAGACCCAGCCACGCTTCATCTTCAGTACCCTTGCTGATGGAAGGAGGTTTTGACTCAAAATCTCACGACACATGGCCCCATTCATTCTTTCCTTTACACGGATCAGTCGTCCTGGTCCCTTTGCAGAAAAACAGCCCCAAAGCATGATGTTTCCACCCCCATGCTTCACAGTAGGTATGGTGTTCTTTGGATGCAACTCTGCATTCTTTCTCCTCCAAACACGACGAGTTGAGTTTTTACCAAAAAGTTCTATTTTGGTTTCATCTGACCATATGACATTCTCCCAATCCTCTTCTGGATCATCCAAATGCCCTCTAGCAAACTTCAGACGGGCCTGGATATGTACTGGCTTAAGCAGGGGGACACGTCTGGAACTGCAGGATTTTAGTCCCTGGCGGCGTAGTGTGTTACTGATGGTAGCCTCTGTTACTTTGGTCCCAGCTCTCTGCAGGTCATTCACTAGGTCCCCCTGTGTGGTTCTGGGATTTTTGCTCACCGTTCTTGTGATCATTTTGACCCCACGGGGTGAGATCTTGCGTGGAGCCCCAGATCGAGGGAGATTAGCAGTGGTCTTGTATGTCTTCCATTTTCTAATAATTGCTCCCACAGTTGATTTCTTCACACCAAGCTGCTTACCTATTGCAGATTCAGTTTTCCCAGCCTGGTGCAGGTCTACAATTTTGTCTCTGGTCTCCTTTGACAGATCTTTGGTCTTGGCCATAGTGGAGTTTGGAGTATGACTGTTTGAGGTTGTGGACAGGTGTCTTTTATACTGATAACGAGTTCAAAAAGGTGCCATTAATACAGGTAACGAGTGGAGGACAGAGGAGCCTCTTAAAGAAGAAGTTACAGGTCTGTGAGAGCCAGAAATCTTGCTTGTTTGTAGGTGACCAAATACTTATTTTACAGAGGAATTTACCAGTTAATTCATTAAAAATCCTACAATGTGATTTTCTGGATTTTTTTTTCTCATTCTGTCTCTCATAGTTGAGGTATACCTATGATAACAATTACAGGCCTCTTTCATCTTTTTAAATGGGAGAACTTGCACAATTGGTGGCTGACTAAATACTTTTTTGCCCCACTGTATATATATTTGAGACCTATGATATATGCCATAAAAGAGCATAATAGGAGACCTTTAAGATGTGATTTTAAGTACATATTCAATATGTATACAGATGTATATTTAAATAAATGAATATGTAATATTGCTGAAACTTTATTTGTTTTTATTCATTATTGCATAAATTGAAATATGTATATATATTTTTTCTCTGTACTTTAACTTGAAACATTTATGTTCATTTTGCACTAAAGTTCTTTAAAAAACTTAAAGTATTAAAATAGGCCATATTATTTATTTTGTTAAATTACCAGAGAATATTCTGTGATGTGATATATATCTTTATCAAAATATATCGCAGTAGAAGACTTTGGCCATATTGACCAGCCCGAGAAAAAGTTAATCAAATAAATTTCTTGTTAAATAGAACATTAATTAGGAGCTGTTTTGATGATTTGATATTACGATTCAAAGTCTTGGTCTATCCATACCTTTGCTCCGTTCCTAAGGCTCTATGTCTTGAAGTGGTACACATTACAACTCATGAAACAATATTAGAACAAAACCTGAAAGTCTCCGGAAAACATCTCCACATTTAGCCTCAGCAGTCTTATATTGAGCTGCAGTAAGAGATGGGCTCAGAGGAAATAAGCTTGTGACTAAAAGGTCACAGTTTAAAATCTGAGTAGTTTACTAGCTGTGAAGTTCTGGCAGTCTAAATCCCTCAACAACTACTATGAGAGCTGCGACCTCTTGGCACCTAACCTTTAACTGTTCCAGTGGAGCAGCTCAGGGCCCAATAATGCAAGACGGTGTGGCAGTGCGGCGCCGCTTCCATGTGTGAGTGTGTAAATATGTGAATATGGTCCCAACTTCCTTCCTCTCTGCTACTCCCCTTTAGCGGTTACTGCAAACATGAATTTGTTCCTTCTGAGATAATGAGTCACACTCCATAAGACTTGTGGTTTGATAGCTTATCAATGTGTGGCATTTCTTATCACTACTCCAGTTTTGAGTGTGACAGTTTAATGATCAATTAGATGTTCTGCCTTTAAGTTAAGTTAAATTTGGTTGATCCTAGATTGGCTGTTTATTGTTAAAACATGTTATATGTTACCATGTCTGCTGCCTGGTGCCAGAGCATCCTGTTGACTGTGCTCAAGATACCAGTGTGTCCCTTATGCACTCTTTTTCCCTCCTTGGATCGAACTGGGCACCAGGGGAGCAAACACACACACCCACACACAAACCTAATCAAACACACACATACACAGTGACGTAAATGCATAAACAAAGGCTCACTTATAAACACAGATACGTTACCACCTGAGTTCAGTGGTCCAACCCCCACACACCATCGACAACACACATATGCAAAGACACACACTCCACAACAGGGAATAGCCTACAGAGATGCTTTTTGTCAACAACTTGGAAGAGAGCAGCTATTTAGAGCCTCCATATTCCTTGAAGGATTAGCCATCTTATTTGTGTGAGAGGCTGTGTGAAACAAAACAAGTTTCGGCAGTTACTATCACTTCCCTACTGTGTCTTCTCATATTTGTGCTGTTCTGCTTATGAACCGGTGCTAATTGTGCTAAGTAGAGTACAGTACATTGTGAATGTAGATTTCCAACGGGCTTGGTGTGATGATGAGCAGATGCACTCACAGATGTTTTCCCTCCATGTGCCTGTTTACCAGTTCAATTATCCCTATCGCATACTGTAGAGATTTGTTGTTGTATTGAGGCGCTTCGGCATAGATTCCAGAAAAAAACATTAGGCTAGTTAGGGAAGTTTTACAAGCCATTGTTCAATCCATTTTTGCTGGCACTGGAAAGACAGATAATGTGTATTTGGTGGATATGGGGCAAATACTGTAACAAGTAAAATATATATATATATATATTAATGGCAAAACCTAATTAGACTTTCTTTCGACCAGTTGCTTTATGCAACATGGTGTTTCAGTGAAGGTGTCTGGGACTTGTTTGAAGAAAAATTATCTGGTGTGTTGGTATTAAAGATAACGGTTATTGTACTGTGAACATTTGTTTATTTACGCTAAGATATATGAGATAAGTGTGAGTGGGAAAGGTCCAGACAACCTACAGCATAAGTAAACTCTTAAAAATAAAAAAGGACATTATTTTAAAAGCTTTCAGTAGTTTTTTGGTACTTCCATTTAAATTGAATTATTTTATTAGGTTACGAAAAACTTTTATTCCTATGATTCTATTGACATTTCTTTAAGGGTTATTGTCACTACAACAACAACATCAGTAATGTTAAATACCGTTATTGTTAATGGTAAATTATGCCATACTTTTACAAACCTTGTTGCCTTATTAACTTTTATGGTAAACTGTTGCGCTCTGATTTCAAAATATAATCAATTCAGAGAATAAATACTGCGAATGTGCTTCCTGTATGCAGTTATTTTGAGGTAAGCAAAATTGAGGATTGATGAAAAGTTATATGTTGCTTTGACGTAATTATATTGAATAATAAACCATTCTGTCACTTTTGATTTGCTTTATACATGTAAATACAACCATTAGGCTGTAATCTAAAGTATTTTGTGCAATTGTAATTCAAAACATAGTTAAACGAAATCAAATTAAGTAAAATGACAATTGTAAAAAAGATGTATGTATACTTTTGAGAGCCTTTTTAGGTTTTATTGCAATAGCATTATAAAATGAAATAACAACATGTACTATATGTGAAGAATGGAAATACTGCATGAACATCAGCCTCAGATAGACCATTCAAGAATCTATTACAGAATGGAAATGCACGGTAACATTGGTGGTCCACCCACCGCTCCTTTGAATTACTGTATTTTCAATGCATCTGGCGGCCCTGGTTTGTTGATTGGAATACATCTGCACACCGGGGATATGAAACTGCAATAGGATCCAGGCCTCTACTGTGCGTGATTTGAATATGAAATGATTAGATTATTGATTTTGGTTATTTGGGTCTCCCGCCCTGAGATGATATTGTGGCGGCGCAATCACCATCGCTGACATTTAGCACTGTATTTACCTTTGCTGTCTCCATTGATTGCTTCAAAATCACCACCCATACATCCTGCTGGAGCTCATTGTATCATCATTTTTATGCTATTTCAGAAAAGTGATGAATACAGCTTATCAAAAATACAACAGTTGTGGTCTGTGCCGGTGCAGAAAATAACCACAATGCCTTGCAATCACGGAGCAGAGGTTCTTACATGCTTGCAATTCAAACACCATTGAATATCATTATGCAGATAGTGGATGCGATGCAAACGGGGGGTTAATGACTGTAAAATAGGTCTTTGACATATGTTTGATAACATAGGGATAATATTTATAGCTTTCTCCATGAGGCTGATGAGGGTTTGAACCCAAATCCAATCATATGCCAAACCGTTTTAGATCCTGCATGCTGAAAACAGAAGCTTAGCATCCACCACACATGGAATAGGAACAAGTCTTTATTTTTATATGTTAATGTTCCATGTATATTTCTAGCACTGAATCACGACCGCTGCGTCTCTTTATTTCTAGTAAGCTTTGAATAAAAAAAATTCTCTTCTTCAGTTTAGATTTTCCATTTGGTTTCCGGAGAGAGAAGTGAAATTGTAACATCCAACAAAATCGTTTGCTGACAAATACTACCATATCACTGTGGACATCTGTCGTGAGACATTTTACACACATCACTGCTCAGCCGCCAAAGTGACTCAAAATTGTAGTGTTAATGTTATTCCACTATGTCTACAAAGGAAATATTTCTCTTTGTGTCCACCAGCGCATTTTCTCTAAGGTAGCAGTGTGCAAATGAATGTACTCTCCTCCTGTAAGATCTCTCTCATTTTCTCAACAGTGAGACAATCCAGCACTAAGTGCCTCCTTTTATATTTATATACCAGTGTTGGTGCTTATGCATTATTAAGTTATGAACAGGGCCCAGTAAGCGCATCAGAAAGGCCTTTTTGAATAAATATTTCAGAACTCTGATATACACAGTTCATATCTGCTCTGTAATGCAAGAGGCAAAGGTTTGGTCCTCATGTTTTATGCAGGAGTCACTTTTTTCTCTGACTGAATTAGTGGAATCTACATTTGGAATCTTAACTTTGCTGAATCAGAAAAAATCATTGTGAGTTTGCAGATGTTGTTTTCTGTAAAAAGGGAAGCAATTCAGTCTAGCATTTGGGAAGGGGACAAAAAAAAACATACCGCCTAGGAATCTCAATGTCTAGGTCCCGAGAACATTCTGAATTCTTTAATGTATGGTTGTTTTGAAACGGATAACAATGAGCGTATAGGACCTAAAGGCGGAACACATTTGTAATCTTCTCAGCTAAATAAGGAGCTGGATTGACATGGCGGCTGATAAAAGGGACTGAGGAGGCAGCATAAGACACAATAAAAAATAAACATTGTGGATAACAATAAATAAAAGAAGAGAGCTGATCTGAAAAAAAGGATTGACATTTAATCAAAAGTTTAAAAAAAAAACTGGAGTTGGCCAAATGTAAAGATTTGAGCATACCCTCCTGTTAACTAAGCCTGTCCCTTTCATTAAGGTTTAAATCTAGGCCATGTTTGTCTCCCTCCTCTTTGATGCAGCCTCACTCACTGCTGAGGTGGCTGTTCTCTGTACTGTACAGGACAACTTTCTCCCTCTCTCCCCCTCTTCTCTCTCGCAAACACAATCGCACACACACAAACTTTGCCTCTCACTGCTGCTGGCTTTAAGGCACAGCTTTGACGGATCCATTGTGACAGTACTAGGTTCACAGCACAGTGACAGAGAGGAAGAGAGGGAGATGGCGGTGGGGGAGAGAAAGGGTGGCATGAAGGAGAAGACAGATGAATCAAAGGGAGGAAAACAACAGCAGTGGCAGTGGAATCAACATCACTGCATCCCTAGCTGACATAATTGATTGCATCAGAGGCAGTTTTGTAAACCATTAACTTCCCCCTTATGGGTTACTCGGCTGCAATGCCACGCAGATTTGAAAGGCTGCACATGTGTGTGTGGAAATATGGATGGATGTGTGTCATGATCTGCTTTGCTTTTCTTGCTTCTCATTTGCTAACTAGTCATGCAATAATCAGCCCTCTCTATCATGACGACAATGTTAATAAGTATTACAATTATTTGCTATAATGGAATTTGCTTAAAATTATAATAATGAAATACTGAAGTGCCTAACAGACACAGAGAGCAGAAGGCTAAATACAAAATAGTCAAGAAAAGAAAAGGTTGTTGAGTGTGAAAGCAAAACAAAAGTAGTAAAGAAATGCAAATATTGCACTCTATGTAAGGACAATCTAAAGGGCATTGTTATTATGCTAGTTAGCATTTAGCACAACTCTGATATCTGATGTTTCTCTTTTTTTTCATTATAAAAAAAAATTGGTACAATGGTGCTGCATCAAAATAGATATTACGATGATAGAAATCAGGTAGGAGAACTACCTCGTAAAGCGCTCAACACAGCCTTAACTATTTGAGTGCAGTCGCTGCAGTTTGGTATTGTCGTACGTGTACATTTTTTAATGTACATTTTTATAGCATGATCATTTTATTATGGTGGAACAAATGTTGAAAAGTCAGATTCCAACTCAGTTTTGAGCACATATCAAGCTCATTCCTGCTTGTTAGGAAAATACATGTTAACTAATCTTTGTCCTATTTGAGAGTGGTATATGGAGGAAAAAGTTAAATGCCTTAGGTTATTAACTCGCTTTAAGATTCTCCTCGGCTCTCTCTGATTTCTCTTGGCACTCCCTCTCCCTCGCCGCCTCCCCCATCCTCTGTCTCCATCCCTTTGTATCTCCTCCTTTATCCCATCTTTCCATCTCTATCATCCTCAGCCATTTTCCTGACCTCATCTATGTTTCTCCTGGTTAAACTTCTTCCTTGTCTAATATCCTTCACCTCCCCTCCCCTCCCCTCTCCCCCCCTCCTCTCTCGTTCTCCACTATACCTTACTCTATTCTTCATCTCACGTCCTTGCCTTAGCCGTCTTGTCTCAGGAGGGTGGGATGCAGTGTAGAGTTGATTGGACTGGAGCATTAGAAAGTTCAGAGCAGAGCAGAGCATGGTGTCTGTCTAGCCGCCAGGCAGTGAGGAATCAAAACAGCAGTGCCTTACAGACGAGGTCGTCGTCGTTTGATTTTCAGGGTGGTTTTAGTGCATCGGATTTCTGGGAGCGTGCTCAGAGCAGCCAGAGGCAGCCATGCGGAAACAGCAGTGGTCCGGTCAAAGCCGGAGCCTCCCCAGATGCAGTTTTCTGACGGGCATAGAATGTCTAACACGAAGGAAGAGGGTGAGGTGCCCAGCCAAAAGCTTTGAACTATTTTAGTGTGGAAATTATTTTAAAGGGATACATCTCTTTGCGGATTTAAAATATAAATGTTTCTCACGCTTTTTGCAAAAGATTACAAATACAGCCTTGCTCTGCTCAGTCCAAGTTCATTATGCTCGATCATTTCATATACAAATTGAATGACAGATTCATTTAAAAAAATGTTTAAAAGCTATAAAAAGGCCCAAGGGAAATTGTATAAACCAACAAATAGGGGGTTGAGAAAATCAACCATTATATGACTAGACAGTACTAAATACTACTGCCATTCTTTTCTCACACACGACCTTGAATTGAAAACCACAATGACCAAAATGTGACACAGATGCTGGGGTGACCTATACCTTTAAGGCTACTCTCTGCAGTTCTTTGCTGTGAAGCCACACAAAGGATTTACAACCAGCACTGTATGAAATACATTGCCAGGCAGACCACTTATCTTTAGGGCATGGTGACAATTGTGCACATTCTCACACACACACACACACACACACACACACACACACACACACACACACCTACCCTGTGCCTGTTAAAGAATAGCCAGTGGGTGCAGCCATACTGCACCAGCCGAATGTATAGATTCAAAATGAGAGGCACAAGCTGATAAGATTGTTTGTCCTGTTGAGTAAGGATTTGGTCAGCACAAATATGTGACATGAACTCATTCTTAATTGTGATTTTAATGTGGTCTGAGGGGGCTTGTATGGGCACTACCCCCTTCCGAAAACAACCCAACATGCAACAGTACGGATACATGTTGTGGCTGACATGTGAAGACATTGATATTGTTGGGGGTTGACACTATGCTTTCCAGGAGCCTCTAGTCACACCGAGGGGTCGCTAGCTGCTAATCAGTATCGGCGTCATCAGCACAGGGCAATTACGAGGGCGAACCTTCTACTTAAAAATCACTCATCTTGTTGTGTGTATGCCTGTCATCTTTGTGTGTTCTATTTGCATTGTGCCCATAAGTGTGTGTCAGTGTTTGCGTCTTATGTCTCATTGCAGGTCAAAGGCCAGACTCCCACTAGATTGCATCCTGATTAGTCATCTCTTCAGCTTTCTGCAAATTAGCTACCTGACGTTGTGTGTGTATATATGGTCACTAATCAAAATTCTCCCAGCCTGTCTACCTATGCTGATGATAATTTGCTGCACTGCCCACACACACACACACACACACAAACACACACACACACACCCACACACACACCCACACACACCCAAGCAAGCCAACTGGAGGTAATATACCGTAGCTTGGCGGACACATACCATTTTACTGAACATGTTGCATGGCCCCCTGAGCTTTGTTCCGCTCAGAGTTCTCTCCAACAGAGCAAAGAATGAACAACTGAACAGGCTAAAGCGGGGGAAGAAAAGAACAGGTGAAGAAAAACTAAATGGAGAAAAGTAGCAAGGGAAAAAAGGATGCATAAACTGCGGAGGTTCTTCCAGCACAGTTGTAGACGACTGCGTTACAAATTGCTCTACCTAAGTTCATATTAAAACAATTAAAGGTATATGCATCGGTGCATTTTTATTGTTTTCCAAAACATCAGATTATGCCTTGTAACATGAACTTCATCAACAATATCTTGAAATTAATTTCTTCAAATTGAGGTTTCACTTATGATAAGCATGTTTTATTTCAAATCCTTCACACTTGAATAATCCCATCTCGTTTGTTTCCACTCTTATTAGGGAGAAAATGTGAAAACAGTTACAGATAAGACTGCAAAATACTAAAATTAGAATCAGTTTATTTTTTTATTTTTTTATCATTTACACACTTTCACATAATGTGATTTTAGGAATTTGCACAGGGTAGACTAACACAGCGTGGACACATTTGAGACCCTGCCTGGAGGCTGAGTGAGTATAGGGCATCTGGTCTCCTAGTGATAAGCATGTGTGTGCGTGAATGTGGTAGTGTGTGTGAGGGCGCATGCACGTGAATGTGCGTGTGACGTGCGTTGACAAGGAAGCGCTGAGTGGTCAGCACTCATTAGTGAAAGAAAGAATCCCCGAATGAGGGATGCTGTGACAAGCAGGACTCTCTCGTTAGGGGACTACAGACAGACAGACAGACAGACATACAGACAGACAGACACACAGACACACACAGACACACACACACAGACACACACACAGACACACACGTCAGACTGCCTGGGTGCACAGAACAAGCCCAACATCAATTAGTTCATGGATGCATGCAATATAGTCTGTGAGTGTACAGCAGGAGCCCCAGCAACAGCTCTGTTAATGCCGATCCTGTAGGAAAAGTAGATTCAGGGCAGGAAAATCCAACCAAGTCACTTCTGGAAAGCAAACTGTCCTAGTGGTGCCCTAAATATTAGGTTTTCATTGAGATAATAATGAACGGCATGTTTTAAGATTTAACTTTTAGTCTAATCTTAAAGTATATTGTGTCAGAGATGTTATGAGTCTTATAAGCTGTTAACTTTGATGGGAAATCAGTCCGAAAAGAAGAAAAAAATCATGTTTATATTTCTGGAATAATGAATTGCCGTCTACCGAGCAGCTAGGACTGGGGCAGACATGGATAGAAACAGCAGGTAAAGGACTTTGATCTAGGGACGCCATTTGTTCTTGTCTGATCCTGCTTATTAGTTGATGTTTCACTCAGTTTTATGCAGATATTGCTTATGTGCCAGGGAGGTCTCAGTGGGATAGAACTAGCTCTAGATCAGAAATATACAATTGATTGAATTTACAGCTGAATAATTTCATACTTTCAACAGTGAGTGGGTTCAGACGGGGCATAATATGTTTGCCAAACCATATGTGAACGAGCGTCTGATAATACAGGGTGTAAACACAATGCATATGGTCTGATTATTAGCATCATTACTGCCTGCTTATTCATAATATATTAAACAACCAACACATTAAGATAATGGAAGAAAACAGGTTAGAGAAACTGGGCAATGCTTAAAGCGATTGCCATTGTCTATGCATTAATAGAAGAACCATATTTTAACGTCATTATCCAAGCATATGGGAATATGTCGCCCTGCCGAATAATGAACATAACTTGAGTGATTTGAGTTTCGATTATTCCTGGATTGCTCAAGGCGGTAACACAATTATTGTCTGGTTAAGGCATCCTGAGCATGTGGGAAATTATAGGGTTAATTAACTGATGGGTGAGATGGTGGTGCAGCATACGGAGTGATGGAATAGCTTTTGAATTATGGAACAGTGGAATGCTGTGGCTGGTGGCGTCCTGCCATATGTCAGTGTATGCCTCCTGTGTCTAGCTGGGGACAGCTGGTCAGATTGCTCATGTTCAACCGGGTTAGGGACAAATCAATCAAAATGGGGCAGCTTGTTGAGTTCTTTAAGCGGAAAGAAGAATTAAGTCTATCTGTTGTGATTCTATCAACCTGGTGCCATTATGGGTGCACTCTCCATCAAATCAGTTGCACCTCGTAATGTTGAGAAAAGTTGAATACATTTGATTTTTTTTAGACAGTTGGAAGGAAAGCCGGTTTCAAACACGCAGTCTTCAGTTGTTGGATTAAGACATTACAAAGCTTTCATTTTGACTGAGAAATACATGTGTATGTCAAGACACCAAACTGGTTGAATTGAGGCCATATTAATATAAAAGAAACTTCATTGAAGTGTGTAAAGATGTTAAACTTGGGAAAAGCAATGGTAAATACAAAGCGTGCTTCAGCTTTTGCTAAGCTTTTCTCGAGTAGCAATTAAATGTTTTCTGTCAATAAATCAAAAGGTTTTATTTTGAGCATGAACCAAATAATTACTTAGTTGATACAGATATATTTGTTAATATTCAGAGCTTAACATTTAAGTCTAGAACATTAAAATGAACTCACTGGATAAAATGGTATTTGCCTACTTTATGCAGGAATGCAAATAGATTTGTTTTCCTACCATCACTTGGCTAACATACATTTTGTTTGTTTTATATCACAACAATTTTAAATAGATTTCCAATTTCAAAGATTTATTTTGACAACCCGAAAAAGAACAGAGTCAATAAAAGCCCCAGATGACTACACAGCTATTATCATACTGATTGTCTCTGGTATGGGTCTGTTTCCAGAGATTCAGAGCTGCAGTGTACATGTGCCTCAGGGTATATCTGTCTCTCTGTCCTATCTGCGGCATGAGGCTTTTTGTCATTTTAGATGTTCAGAAGATGCATTATGCACATCTTGTACGTCTCTGGTGGTTATGGAAAGGTCTGCGTCATTCTGAAAATCTGGCATTCTAATAGCAATAGTTGTAGCTTTCCAAAAATATCTAAGGGCAATGCTGTGCCAAAGCAGATATTTGCCATCACAGCATGGCATGATGGAGATAGCTGGCTATTGTCTTAGTCTCTGCTGGGCCAAAATTATATGGTCACACTGATCAATAGTCTCTGTTACACATGATGTATTTCCCATGGCTCTGGCTGTCAGCTTTACTCCATCTGTCCCCGGCTGTTGCACATTTCTGCAGTCCCTCTTTCTCAGTGTGACACACATACACACAAATGCTACATGGCTGGGTATGAGTTCCCTCGAGAACAGTAAACATTTAGGCCACAAAACAGGACTGCTGTTACCTTTGTACTACTCCAATGAAAAATGATCAACTATTCCCAGATCAACTAATTCAATTGCATAATGACAAAAGGTGAATCAATGACACTTGTGAAGCATTAAAATATGAGAAAAAAACATAACCTCTGCTTTTTACAGATAATTTGCGTAAATATACTAGTTTTTCGTGAATACAATTCTATTTTCGGAGTGAAGAAGGAAATTGATAGAGTTAATTGTCGGTTGATCGAGTAGGCGAAATAGAGTGATTGAACAATTCTGGTCAGCTCAATCAGTTTAGAAAAAGACAGAGAAATTATGCCTACCAGTCTGTCACTGCTATACCTAATCTTAGAGACCATGCTCTTATTAATTGTTTATCGCTGATGGACCATGAAATGAACAATTAGATTGGAACATCAATACATTTCACACTTTGATGCTAATGCGGAATTTCAAGCGAAGTGAAACCTAACACAGGCAGCAGCATCATTATGCCGGCATTAAGCACCAACTTGTTGTGTTTCTCTAAAAGCGTTTAGTGTTACATTTCCTTTACAGATTTGTTGTACAATAATTAATCTGCAGATGGTCTACTGTTTTCTGTCAAAAAGAAAATGCAGTTTTCCTTTTATTGTTAGTGTTTATTCAGTATCATTGTGGCTGTTTTGGAGCTATAAATGCTACAGAAATTAGAATTGTTTTGTGCATTAAGAAACAATTACAGCTTAATGTGAGATCATTTGAGAATCTAGACTCAATTAAAAACAAGGGAGGAACAACTTCATGATGGATGAACTACTCGAGATATCCCTAACAAATGTATGTGGTATTATAAATACCATAATGTAAATGTTTGGAATTAGACTGTAACAGTGTGCATACATGCATAATCAAGGGTTCAGTTTGATGATTATCTCCTAATTTCTATTGATTGACATGTCTAAATATAGAACACTTATTCTATATAGGAAAGCACTGTTCAACACCACCCAACCCCAAATCTGAATTTACTTTTTCTCATCTTATATCTATTATTCATATTTAAAAAAAAAAAAAGCTGTTTCTTATTGGCTAAGGATCCTTTGAGTAATTATTATTATCCTTCCTAATCATTCCATGCTCTTTGTATTTCTCTCAGCATCGTTTAAGATAATTATTGATTAGTGTCTATTCTATTTCGACATGCCTACAAGAAGCAGCATTGACCTTAGTAAAGGGTTGTTTGTTAAGGTATCAATCTCTTATGAGTAAATAAAGTGACTGTACATCAGATAAATCATTTATTCAATGCATTTACTATTCAAACGTAATATTGTTTAAGCAGTTTTATCGGTATGATCACTTAGCTCAATTGTTGTTTGAAGGATATTTTTTTTACAGATGCAATTTCCAGTTGGTTGTCTGATTTAAATCTGGGTAAACTGTATGAGAAATGTTGAAAAAACACTGTTTAATAACAAAAACACTCATTAGATGTTTAATGGGAGCTAAAGATAATTGCATCAGCAGCTGAGAAATTTAAAAGGACAAATACCGTCTGCTGTGATTGCTTGTATATTCATTATAAGCAAAGATAGGGCATCGTGTTTAGACATGGCATCCAAGTGAACACATCCTATCTGTTTATTTACAGGCCTGTATGGTGTCAGGAACACTGAGCTGTGAGAAAAACAGCTCACCACAAGACCGTCTGGGCTCAGCAGGAAGTACCTCCATATTTACTTCCAGGTCACCCTCAGACGTCATGTGGACCAGATGCCTGCTCTTCGTCTTCACCTTGTTTGCTCCCATAGCCATTGGTAAGTGAAAGACCACACACAGTACACAAGTAAACAACATTGAGGCTGCTGTAATTGCTGCTTTGTTGAACTGCAATTTTTGTATTGTGTTTTAAATATATTTGCTCTGTATTACAAAACCTGATTTGAAAAAAGTTTTTAAATAAGTGTATTTTTTTTAAGTATAATTGCAAAAAACTATTTTGGATTGTATTATTTTTAATACAATTTAATAAATATTGACAATATATATAAATCCAATTTTAACAATTGCTTTACTGCCTGCTTCTCTTCCTCCTTATCTCCTGAAGGAACAATATCTGGCTCTTCCTAAATCTTTTTATCCGCTTAGTGATCTGTTTCCTGATGAATGGTTAAAGATGATAGGAAGCGAATCCCATAGACGTCTGCAAAGGACATGCCTTAGAAAGTATTTTTAAGACTTTAAATGTACATACTGTACATTTATAAGATTTTATCATCATTTAATTAATACTCTCATACAAACAACACGGCATCTTGAGAAAATAAACATTATTGCTTTATACATGTGATCACAAGTCCTCAGGTGTTTGTAAGTGACTTTAACATTAAGATCCACTACTAATATATAACTGAACTGATTAAACCAGAGAAATGCTGTTGTGGCAAGTACACGGGGCGCCCGTTAAAGGCATCAGGGCACCCCGAGACGTTCTGTTTGAACTTGTAGCTATGCCTACTGTTGCAAGGTATAATGATTATCTATAACCAGCTTAACATAAACCCAGCATTCTGCAGGCACCACTCTCATCCTCAAAGTGAAGCTGCACAGATTCACCCCATCATTCATGGAAGGGTTTTTGACACGTGAAAGAGGGAGATGCACAGGTGTGAATTATACAATATATGATGTCTGATATCAATTTACATGGTATTGTTCCTGCTGGCTCACTGTCACACTGTAACAGCTAACTGGGATGCTTGGATAGATCAGAGCCATAGTTAATGTCATTAGTAACACCTGTGCTTTTGTCACTACGAAAAGACAGCATAGATAAAGGCTTATGGTAAAAGTTATTTGGTAAGTTGCATTTCACTTCCTGGGCTTCCTAGTATCTTCTTAGAAAACACATTTTACAAGTTTGCTTCTGCAAGTTTAGATTGACTTTATATGCAAACAACCAGAAATAAGAAATGGCTCTTCTGCTTCGACTACTCATCCACCCCCACCCCCACACACACACACACACACACACACACACACAAACACAAGCTCTTGTTCGAAACATAGCAGCTGCAAAACCACTCATTTACAAATATTGTCTATCTTAATGCTGTATACATTTATATATCTCTCTAGCTATTCATACTTCTCTCTCAAACCCACACACATTCTCACTACACACACACATGCACACATTGCAGATGCCACCCCAGTAGGCAGTCTATATGTTTCCTCCTCTCCCCTGTGACGGTGGGCTTTGAAGACTCCAACAGGGAGCGCTGGCCCACTTGGACTTAATCCTATTAATGGCTACTGTCAATCACACTGTTGTGAGGAACACACACACACACACACACACACACGCCTGCTGACATGCATGTGCACAGATGATTTACTATAAACGATGAAATACTGTACACCCACAGGGACACAGATCCACACACACACACACACACACACACACACACACACACACACACACACACACACACACACACACACACACACACACACACACACACACACACACACACACACACACACACACACACACACACACACACACACACACACACACACACACACACACACAAGCTTGCTTTAACACCAGAAGATGAGTTTCAGTCAAAGGTATTTGCATCAACGTCTAAAGAATAAGTCGACATATGCAAATCATTCTGTTTATACTTAGTAAGGATTAGTTGAAACAAAGCCAGTTTAGCTTGAGGACACACAGCAGCAGGCACTCCATATTTTCCACAAGGCCGTGTCATGTCATTATTTCAGGGTTATGTGAAGACAAGTAGAAGAGAAAAGGAAAGACAGAGAATCACAGTCAAAAGTTTTTTCTCTTTTCTGGGGGTTCAGAGTATATTTCTGTTGTGTACACTGGTTAACCTGAGATGGCCTACAGTATACTAGTTGATCAATTGGCCTTGAAAAATTACATTATTGGGATAAATTCCCTATCTCTGCAGAGGACATAATAAAACTATGGGCATTACAGAGTATTCAAGATAACGTTGATGTCTTTTCCTGGTAAATTGGAAAAGAAGAAGAAGAAGAAGAAGAAGATGAGGATGAAGATGAGGATGAGGATGAGGAAGAGGAAGAGGAAGAAGAAGAACAACAACATTAACCAATAATTAATTAGTCAATTTCGCTATACATTTGTCCCCATATGTGGTAGTCTATTTATTCATATTTCAAAATGAGATGTTTCTTAAAATAGTTGTGAACTGTTTGAGCTGTAAAAGAATAACGTACAATTCAATATAAGTCCATTGAAAATAGTCAATACTAATAAAGAAACCCAGTACGATGAGCTTTATATTCTGGACATAAATCGTTTTTGACAAAAGTTGCACTCTCTAGCATAGAGGAAAAAAGCTATATCAGATTTAGGATACACAGGCAGTATTTGTGAGTAGATTTAACTCATTATTTCTCACGGGATACTGAAGGCAAGAAAAACAACATATCAAATGTTGCCAGCCATATCCTTATTTTTGCGCTTTAAAGATGTGGTGGGATTTTTTATAACTCAGAAGACCCACTTTGCAGACACCAGCAGCGGCCAAATGCTTTGGCAGTTCAAGTGAGAGATCACCTTTTAAATCTCTCTCTCCTCTTCCTTCTCACCCTCTCCTTCTTTCCATCTATCCACCTCTTTTGCCACTCTCTTGTTCTTGGCCCAAATGTAAAAATCGATATCCTTTTGTTTCAGCCCCCTGAGGCAATGAGAGTGTCTGAATAAGATTGTCTGTACAGTCTGGGCCTGCCAAGTTTCTGTCACCACTTACACAACTAATGACAGACACATTAACATGCACTTGCCAGCTTACACACGTTATTGCACATGTGGAAAGACAAATGGCTAAATATTGGTGCGTTTATGTGTAAATTATGGGTCCGATCAAAATGGGCTTCATGATTACTAGTTTGTGGAAAAAAAAGAATGATAGAGATATGCAGAGCGAGTTCTTTAGAGGCATGTGAAGCAGTGCATGTTTTATTGGTGAGGCAGCTGATATAAATAGATAAATTAAACGGTGACAGACGAAACAGGACAGTTTGTGCGAGTCAGAGAATTTACTGCCGCTCATGAAGGCTGAGTGGCTTTTAATTGGAATACAGATAGTCCCCTTATTTGAATTGTGTATGTGTGAGAGTTTGTGAGTGTCATAATGCTCTCTTTATGCCCAGCGGGGTCCCTGTAAGGCAAAACTGTAAGACATCTGATCCAAAGACAGTCTAGACGGCTGCCTTATAATACGGTGTATTGATCCCCTCACGCTTCAATTAACCCTATCTTCAAAAATTGCATTCATGCTCACAAAGGCGGAAATGATGTATTGAGAAACGTATTAACTAACAATCATAAACACAACACAATAATGACCCACTGCCCTAAGCCACACACACACACACACACACACACACACACACACACACACACACACACACACACACACACACACACACACACACACACACACACACACACACACACACACACACACACACACACACACACACACACACACACACACACACACACACACACACATCTTCAACCACTATCCAGATACACATTGTATCTGAGAGTATGCTTGAAGTCTAATCATAGCCTGTAGTGATATGCTGTGTGTGTGTGAGTGTGTGTGTGTTCATTAGAAAGGACATTTTCAGCAAATGTCACTTATATATCAGTCTTATCTCTAAGCCAGCGCCTGTTATTATCGATGTAGTGCCCTCAGGTACCAGCACCACACACTTATCTCCCTCTCCATGTCATCACTCAGAGCATTTTAATGTGTACGTGTGTGTGTGTGTGTGTGTGTGTGTGTGTGTGTGTGTGTGTGTGTGTGTGTGTGTGTGTGTGTGTGTGTATGTGTGTATATGCATTGTGTGCATGTGTGTGTGTGTGATGTTGTGAAGGGCAGTATTAAGAAGAGCCCGAGCTGAGTGTCATTGAGCTCATTCAGATTCTTTGCTGCATTCGTGTAACCATGACGCCCCTTCAGCCAATAAGGGAGCCAAGGGAGGGAGGACAGGGTTGCTATGGTTATTATGACAGGGAGAGCGAGTAAGGTGGTGCCGTGCCTCGCTTCTCCGGGATGTTATTGGTCCGTGTGATAAATTGTGGTTAGTCTTCTGTTCAATGGGTGTGTGTTCCCACCTATGCGAACATGTGTATGTGCAGTCAACACACAAATGTGAGGGCCTTGAGAAGATTAATTCTACAATAGAAATAACTGCAATGGGGCTACATGCAGTCACGATCATGTCCAATATATTTTATTTGTTAACTCGAGAGGGACAATGCATATTATGTATATTGCACCTGATATAGATTCAATTCTCAGATGAGGTCAAAATAGAATGCTGTGTAAAAATAAACACAATCAAATCTACATTACAATAGCAGTAGGTCCAAATAGCAAAGCCAAACAAAACAAGCAAACACCTCAGCTGATAACCTATCTATCTATCAAGGGATGATGCCTGATGCTCCCAGGGCTCACTGCTCTCAAGAACAGAGAATAACAAAAACCACACTGCACCACAACAACCAATATCCCTGGGTACATCCAGCCCCAAACCATCAATATCAAAGCATGCTACTATAATCAAAAGACAATATGCATCTACTCATGTCCTAAACACATAAGTAACAGGATAATAAACGAAAACAAACAGCCATGTGAGTTTAATTTATTTCATTGGTTTGAAAAAATAATAAATATGGTATGGTGGTATGGTATACTGTTTTAGTCTTTTGGATGACTATCGAGTTTTTTTTTTCAAATATGCATCATGCGCATAATTGTAAGCAGGATAATATAAAGACACCTGAATGTAAGATTTAAAAAAAGATAAAATAACCCCAGCTTTATCTTTAAACACATCTGTAGGTAATAAGTAATGCAAACTAAGTTAAATTGACAGATTAATATTCAACACATTTATTCTACTAACACAAGTACCACATATTACAAAAAGCGAAACAATGAAATACTGGTTGACCACAAGAGATCAATTTTACATAACATTAAAATATGACTTGGGTCAGCAGGAAAAGCTATGTGTTAGTCATAACATCAAAAATATTATATTCCTAGCAGTTCCAAGTGTTGGATCATGGCATACTGGATACTTGATGGAACTGAGCCCTCCTTAATGACATTTGTTTCAACTATGCTTTTTCAGCGATGTCAAAAAGGTCTGCCATGTATAAGGTCTGAAATGTGATAGCATCACCGGCTGCAAGGTGAGGCATGCTAGACGCAGAGGTGCACATTTGTATTTCTTAATATTCATGTAGCTTTTGCTTACAGCGTGTAATGTCTCAGGTGGGACTATTAAGAGCACATGCCCTATCATATGCCATGCCTCTTTGCACCACAGGTGAAAACTGCAGTGCAGAAGCAGCTGCCAGCTCCCTTTGTGAAGATTGCCCGGCATATAGGATATAAGATATATCTAAACTTAATTAGTGGATGGCAGCTTGATTGCTGATTTGTCTTTTCAGATGTTTCATTATCCAAGTTTCCACCAGTTCTTATCATTAAACAAGCAAGGAAGCAAAGCAGCGGCAGTAAAAAAGATCCGGGACAGATCACTGGCTTCAATCTCATTGGAATTAATGACATGTTTCCTCTTTCAGGACAGTAAGAGAGGATGTACAGTTTGCCACAAATTTGAAACTTCTGAGAATAATTAGGCATTGCCATCTTTAAATAATCTCTGCAGCACTAAATGCCTGTTAACATTTCCATGCAATTATTCTCTATCTAGAGTGATGTCTAAAATTGCTAACTGCAAAACAGTAATTACCAAGTCGGTTCACTCGCGACAGTGGACATGCCCTTATGAATCATCTTCTGTGATGCTATTGTTTTCATATAGTCTCGATAATTAGTCTATATGACAAGGGTACAACTGCAGTGTAAGTTGAACACACTTTATGCTTGTACAATTTAGTCCTCCAATGCACATATTTCAAAGACAGGCAAAAACAAGTAGCATGTTTAAGTGGGAAGGGGCATCAACCTTGTACCAATGTGTGTTTGTGTTTGTGTCTTTGTTTCCAGCCAATGGACGTGCCCCTATCCCTATGGCAGTGGTGCGGAGGGAGCTGTCATGCGAGTCCTACCCCATCGAGCTGCGCTGCCCGGGCACTGACGTCATCATGATCGAGAGCGCCAACTACGGCCGCACCGATGACAAGATATGCGACTCTGACCCCGCACAGATGGAGAACACTCGCTGTTACCTGCCTGATGCATACAAAATCATGTCACTCAGGTCAGTGTTTGTATGAGTTTGAGTGAATGCTGAAACGTGCCTTGGGGATTCAACATAGCTATTGTGTAGAAAGGTTGCCTAAAGAACAGGAGAGCAAAATTTGATAACCACATTGAAATAATTAATTCTGTATATTTCTAATGATCTCTGACTGAAATGGAAAAGGCTAGCACAAAGAGATTAAGCCCAAAAAGAAGCTTGTTAAAATGTTATTCTTATTTGCACAGCACTAGAGACACCTCTAAGTCCAGAGATCTAAGCTACTGTAGGCGTTTAACTGTTCATTTAGTATTCATTCTGCTAAAGTATCAAGTGCTAAGTTCTGTATTACTCACACGTAACCCACTCACCAAGTTGACAGCGAACAACATCAACAACAACGAAAAAGAAACAGCATAACAGTGCATCACACCTGTCAGACGTGGAGCAACATAAAAAAAGGAGAGAGGTGACGGGAAATCTGTGGCAACCTCGCCACCTTTGAGCCCCCCAGTGCTCCCAGTTCCTGTAGAATGCCCTACAACTGTAGAACCTTATCACACAATGGAAATGAGTCAGGTGACACGTCCTCCACAGCTGGCCAGTGCGATAGGCTCCTCTCCTGACAGCATTGTGAGGAGTCCAGCAGCTGAAGAAAGGCAGAGTGCTCCACAGGATTGGCAGTTTATAATCCAATGAGAGTAGGCAGGGTGATATAGATAGCAATCTTTTATTTCCACACATTACACTAAATGGTCAGATGTAAGTCAAAGCCACATGTTAGATATCCCAAGCACTTTCGAAAAACAAGATCAAACACCATAGTTTAACTACGTTAGAGACAAATAATTTGACAAGCTCAATAATAGAATAATGGTATTTTTAAAGGTGTGTTGTTCTGGAATGGTAAACGGACTGTACTTATATACACTAGCTCTTTATCAGGTCTTTACGACCCCTCAAACCTTATTTCACAATTTATTTTCTTGGATTGTTTAAGTTCGCACCACCAGAAACCAAATCAAATTCCTTGTATGTGTAAATGTACCTGGCAATAAACTTGATTCAGATTCAAAAGAGCTTTACATACAACGAGTAATTCACCCATTCATACCTCATTCATACAGAGCACTACCACTTGCTCTAGGGAAGCTAACATTCATACACACTGATACACCATTGGCTATGCCATTGGTAGCAACTCATGGTTAAGGATCTTGACCAAGGATACATCGACATGTTGACTGCACAGGCTGGGATCGAACCCATGACCTTCGGGGTTGAAGGACGACCGCACACCCTCGAAGCCACAGTCAAAGCCACATCTGAAATATCCTGGATGAGATACTCTTGATTCTGGATTATTAATATTCTAGATTAGTCTAATAATTGTCTCTTTACAACAGATCAGATCTAGGTTGCATTCAAATAAAACATGAACATGCACACTTCCTCAAATGCTGAAGAACTGTATTCTTAAACAAACTAAAACCTGCATTGTACATACAGCACCACTTCAAACACTTCCCTGTTCATTTCTCAACTCCTCGAAACCCCTACAGCTGTCTGCTTATCCACCCCTCTCCCTTTGTCGCTCCACCACACACAGCGACACCCACATGCTACTCTTCTATGCATCAAACTGTGGCAACGCCTTACAGTTACAAGATTACATGTCCAAACAACATTTACATAAACAGATATACATGTTCGACACCGACAGAAGGAAAATGTGTATGTATTCAGGGAGTGAAGCAGCTGTCACACTGTTGCACCATTTTTCTGTAAAAAGTAAAGTGAGAATACAAATACATTAATCTCAACAAAGAGAGGAGATGATTTATTCCAGATTTTAGCAAATAGCTAATTTCCATCTGCAGTCCTTAACATAGCTATGTTAGCCAACTTTATCCTGACCCACCCATGTTTACGAGTGAGTTCATCTCATGTCCATAAGGGGATAATTAAGAGCTTTTGTCAAAACTTACTTTTACCAGTATAGGCTGTAAATCATGAAGGTGAACTGTATTGTGCAGTGCTAATTATTGGGTTTGCGCAGGTATGACAATGAGCATTATCTGGAAATACTCGTAGAACAAAAATAGCAATGAGGGGAAAACAATTCTCTGTGTAACGACAATATCTGGTTATAAATAATTCATTAATGTCACCATTAGTGCCTCAATTTTTCAGATCACATGTTGCCTGACTTTGAGTGCTCTTTCCTGCTGTCCCATTATTTTCTCTCTTATCTTTTTTCTGTCTCAATATTGTTGTCATTTTCCTCCCTCTCGCCAGTTCTTCAGTCTCTCTATCAAACCACCTGTCTGTGTCATGTGGCGCTGCTCTGATTGCAATTGCTTTGGCCTGGCTCGGGCTCTCCACTCGCTCTGGCAGCTGCTTGTGTGGCCACTCTCCTGCAGCCCTTGCCATACATAATTTATACACATGCGCAGCCACACACATGCAGATACACACAGCATGTGCCACACGCAGCATACACTGCCCAGAGGCTACACCAGACTTTAAGCTCCAATTAGCAGAGCCAGAGGCCAAACGTAATCTTGAAGGATCCTCTGTGGAGGTGACTCAGACCGGAAACAACTGTTTATCACATATTGTCAGTGTGTGTTTGTTGCAAGAGTCTTTTTGTGTATCGATGCATACAGTTCAGTAAAGACATGCTCATGCAGTATGCTGCGTATTGTAGCCTATGGTCGAGTTGTAGGATGTATTGGGTTTTTTCCACACATTGCAGTGGGTTTCTGTGTTCGACTGAATTTTTTTTTAGCTCTTTCCCATACTAACACCCCCTCTTCTTCAGTCTGTTTCAGCCTGTCTGGTTTCCACTCTCTCATTCCCTCTATGTCTGTATAGTCTCTGGTTTTCAAGTCCAGCTCGACTGGCTGATAAAATCAGAGCATGTTCCGCCTGCCCAGTGTTTCCTCAGTATCACATTCTCTCTTTGTTTTCCTCTCTACCACTCTCCAAGGCCAGGGTGTGTGTGTGTGTGTGTGTGTGTGTGTGTGTGTGTGTGTGTGTGTGTGTGTGTGTGTGTGTGTGTGTGTGTGTGTGTGTGTGTGTGTGTGTGTGTGTGTGTGTGTCCCCATACCACATAATTGGTCTTGATATCAAAGCCTCATATCTCCAGAGGGTCTCACAAGGCTTCTCAGGCAACCTAGAGAGGACCTGATATCGCTGCATTACCTAGATTATCTCCCCATTGGGATACACTGGGTTGAAGGGGAAACGAAGCCCTGGCCATGAAAGTTACGCTTAATCTGTTTTAGCGATACACTGGCCTCAGTTCAATGATTCACTCTGTTTTATCGTGTTTCAACCTGAAATGCCTCAATTTTAAAATGGCTACTGAGCAATTCAGCTTTAAGGTATGTCCCTCCCTTTCTTGTATGTAAGTTTATCATGAATATATTTAGTTATTAATCTCCTTGTTTTATTAGGCTCACTGAATTGTCTTGAGTCGCCTCTTGTGAACTCTATATGTGCTTTCGTTAAAGTTTGGGATCAATTTCATTGTTATTTTTCAAAAAGAGGCTGAGCTGGCTACAGCGTGGATTTGGTTGGGTTGAGTATACATTAAAGTGTCACGGGGGAGTGTTATTTCAGGCTAACGGAGGCATCGGAAGGTTCAGGTTGTTCAATTCTGCACAGGGAGAGAGCTGAGAGCCAACATGGTGGAATGCCTGCAAGTTAAAGCCATCTATTGACATAAAAGTGACTTGATGGCTCCTACGGAGATGCTTCACAATGCACTCCTTGTCCCTTACTGATACTTGAGTGCTTCATGGACCGAATACCTTTCAGCGCACTCTCTCGTTCCATCTCTCCATCTCACACATGCATTCTGCCACTTGAGGCTGGAAGTGCGGACACTGAAGAATGTGTAGACCGTGCACACGCACTCTGTTTCACTACCTCTATCAACTAGTCTACCATGGTAGAAATTTACGTAACCCCCCCCAACTGTTTTTTAAACAGCCTCTCCCATCTTGTCCCCTTGTTAGCCCTTGTCCCTTTCTCTATGTCTATTACTCCCCCCTTTGTCTTCCTTCCAATCTCTCTTGAAGTAGTCCCTCAGTACAAGGGGAAAACCACTTTGGCAAAAAAGACAAGAGTAGGGGAGTCGTCCCCCTTTTCCTCCACTCTGTTTCCCTCCCTTGCTTTTGGAAGTGTTGAATGACACCATGTTTGGTTTCTGTGACTCCCTTGGTATCTCTCCATTTTTGTCACTCCAGTTTTTTCCCCCTTTTTCTCATTCCCTCAAATTGCTTCTCACCCCCACTTCTCACATTCTTTGTCACTTTCTCTTCTTCCTCACCATCTGTTTTAGTTTTCATCGCCCTTTCCTGTTTTTCAATTCACTGTTTTTCTTTTCCCCTCTCAGGGGGAAAGTTATGGTAGCGGCTAAAATGCAGGGGCTTATTGGGTGCAGCATATTGCCTATATTTTACACTATGCATTCTATATATTTACCCCATTAAGAGAAATGACATTAGAGCTAGGCCACAGAGACATCCATCTCTAGATTAAACCCAAGCCTTTAGCGGCTCCAGGTTACCAAGGTGCACGATCCCTGTAAACACACATCTATGCACCAGCCCTTTGTGCACACATCAATGATTACACATGCATGGATTCATAAACAGGCATACTTGCTCATGCATGCATGCTCACACAATTGCACACATGCATAGACACACACTCGGAGAGAAATTGAGAGAGTTGCTCATCAGTTCCTTAGCTCGGTCAACTTCTTCTGGCAGCCTGTCTCTTTGGAACAGAGTCTCAGCCTTCAAAGCACTAGGCTAGTGTGCCAGTGTGTGAACCATTTGTGTGTATAACTGTGTGTGTGTGTGTGTGTGTGTGTGTGTGTGTGTGTGTGTGTGTGTGTGTGTGTGTGTGTGTGTATGTGTATGTGTATGTGTGTGTGTGTGTGTGTGTGTGTGTGTGTGTGTGTGTGTGTGTGTGTGTGTGGTAGAGAGCCTGCACCCGTACGTTTGAACCTTTCACGCGGGAGACTGTAAAGAAACATCTGAGGGTAATTTTCCTTTGACTCTGAATTATAGAAAACCACTTCACGGACTGCGATCTAGTGGTAGCCATGTGCTGCAGTCCAAGACTTCGTAACCAGTGAACTATGTCATACAGTCTGACACTTTGTTTGGTTTGTTTTCCTTTAAAATCAGGCATACCTGTACTTCATCTGTCTTCTCCATTTGAGCGTAATCTATCTCTGTAAACACTGATGAAGGAGAGAAAGGAAAAACAGAAGATGACAGACACACAGATAAATGATTGCTCCACACCCCAACATCCATCTTACATCTTTGATCATTATTCCAGCCCAGTGACTTTAAGTACAAAAACAATATTATCTGCTAAATGGAAATGTTGCACTCAGCTGTCACAAATGAGGCTGTGACGGCTGTGACTACTGTGTGTGTGTGTGTGTGTGTGTGTGTGTGTGTGTGTGTGTGTGTGTGTGTGTGTGTGTTGCCTTACAGAGGTGGACCCAGCAGGATATTTACAATTATATCTCGGAATTATATCTTCCTCTGACTTTTCTTGTTTCAGTCTCTTCTCTCTTTTTTTTTCAGTTAACTACCCCGCTTGCCACTGAAATGAGGTCATATCTGGAAATGTCCTACTTACTGTGTGTGTGTGTGTGTGTGTGTGTGTGTGTGTGTGTGTGTGTGTGTGTGTGTGTGTGTGTGTGTGTGTGTGTGTGTGTGTGTGTGTATGCATGCTGCCAGCCACCCTCATATAGTCACCGCAGTTACAGGAGATGCCCTACAGCACCCTAGGGGCCCAACTGTCACCCTTGCTCAGTGCGGTAATTAGGGCCCACACACATACATGCATATGAAACCACACAAACACACACGAGAGAAAACTTAAAAGTAGAGATACACTTAAAGATGGACAGATTCTGGCACACAGTCAGTCCTGAAACACACATGCACAAATTCGCCTTCAGACATGTGGCAGCAATGAACACAATTGTTTCATTGTAAGCTCATCATTATATAATATTATTGTCCCTTACACATAGCTGCTTTCTCTATCCACCCACTCACACACCAATATATATTCACCCTGACTGACAGCTGTGCTGCTCACCCAAAACCTCTGTATTTCCACATGTCAGAGTCTCCACCGTCTGACCCTTTTCTCCTGTCGCCACAGCTCTGCTAACCTTAGTTATCATGCTTCACCGAGCACCTAAGCGACATGGCTGCCTGAGAATAGTTTGAGAATGGTCTAGACACCACACACACATACACACACACTTTTCTCTCTCTCCTACATACACATACACACACACACACACACACACACACACACACACACACACACACACACACACACACACACACACACACACACACACACACACACACACACACACACACACACACACACACACACACACACACACACACACACACACACACACACACACACACACACACACACACACACACACACACACACTTCTCTCTCTCCTACATACACACACAAAGTCTGACACATCCAGAAACTAGCATGGGAATTCATGCCTCAGACACCCTGACATGAAGACAGTGACTGGCTCTTCCTGACTGACTTGCTACTTTAACATTGAAGCGCAAAACTAAACCAGGACACAACGACTAGCCCTCCTACCCCAGCCTAAAATGCATATTCGCAACAGCATGCATTTTTTGTGCATCATGAGGTGAGGGTGACTAAATCCTACAAGACAGTGTCTCTGTGTGGCGTTGCACTGTCGTCTTGGCGTCGATGGTGTCTTACACGCTTGTTTGCGTTTCACCAACCAAGAGCGACAGCCCAGCTGTCTGAAATGCTACTCGTCTTTTAGCCTTTAGGAGGATTTAGAGTTTGTGCAGGCAGGTGGGATCTTGGATTAAACTGTGGAGAATAAGGTGTCACGTAGAGCAATACACACACACATACACAGATGTAAGGCAGACAGAAAGATAGGGAGTGTGTCCTGGAATCGGACGACGTGGAAGTTGCCATGGTTACCAGTGGAATAAGGGAGGAGAGGAGAGGAGAGATGGCGGAGCTTAAAAAGCTGTACTTGGCCGTGAGCCTTCCTGCAAGAAAGAGGCAATAATGTGTTTGTGTGTGCATTATGTGTACCTCTGTTGATGATAATACATATTATGTTAATAAATAATCACGTATTACTTGTTAAACAGTTCAGTAACCTAAAAGATAGTGTACTGTACAATATTATTCTTTTTAATATGATTAAACGTCATCTACGAAATATGTCAACCTTAAAGGCTGAACCGAGATGTGTCACAGTTTCTGTTCCTTGACAGTAATTCTCACCTAGCATGAGAATACAAGTATGCAGGGAGGCGCAAATAGATTAACAGAAGTAAATACTGTAAGTATTTATGCAGTATAAATGGTATGGACTTATATATATAGATGTCATGCGATATGAAAAATAATGACACTTGACATATTTGGACAGAAAGAGAGAAAATAGGAGAGAATGACATCCTACAGCATGATATTAATAATGTGACACATTTCAAAGCTTTTCCCAGTAGGGAAAACAACATTATTTTACCTGTGGCTTGTCTGACAGGCTGCTCCAGAGCTGACAGAAACTTATTCAGGGACCGCAGAGGAGTATGTAGTGTTGTTGTGTATGTACTGTATATGTGTTTGCTGGTGTGTATATGTGTGGAAGAAATAGGGGAGATAGATCTGTCATTTCTTAGTAAGCCTGGTGTGGTGGTGTTGGCACAGAATGTGATGCGTCTGCTTCTCTATACCCCATGGTAGACCTATACAGAGACCTTCCTACACAAATGCACACAGACATGTTTTTTTCTTCCTTTTCCTTTACCTCTGTCAATCACAATCCCTGCATCACTCTTCAATTACTTACTACATCCTAGTTCCTCTGCATCCTTCCACTGTTTCCATCACTCCATGTGTCCATCCCCAAGTAGCCCTACTGTATATGTGTGTATATAACCACATCAGGGAGCTAATAAAGCAGAAACGAGGCCAGTAGCAGTGGAATCTCATATGTGGTATGTGTGTGTGTGTGTGTGTGTGTGTGTGTGTGTGTGTGTGTGTGTGTGTGTGTGTGTGTGTGTGTGTGTGTGTGTGTGTGTGTGTGTGTGGGGGCGGGGGACTAGAGGAGTGTGTATGGCCGGCCTAACGGCTTTCTATCCTGTAGCGAGATACAGTAACTATGCTCTGTCTGCTGTCAAATGGGTTTCCTGAACTCCCGCAGGACATAAAGAGCCCGGTGAAATCATCTCTCCTCCTTCCTTGGGTTATTTTCACAAACTGTCTTTTATTTTATGCTTTTCCAACTGCTCATTCCCTCGGCTTAATTGTTCCCAGTTTGGGGATTTGAATTGTATTTTTTTCCAGAATGTGTTACAAGCTTAATAATCACTACATCATGTGATTATTTGTTTTTATTTTTACAGTATTGCATTTTTTTTATTTGTATGGATAATTTGGTCTGCTGGCACAGTGCAATTTATAATATTATCATAACTCTCGTCAAATGACAATAATTAATATGATTGTTTGTGGAACCAAATGTTAACCAGGTATTTCTAACTTCCTATCAAATGGCAGCAACGTTAAATAACATTACAGAATACTGGAAATGTATGATTTAAGTTATTTAAATATAAAAATTTGTATCACAAGGTCGTTACACGTAAGACAGCAGTGAGAAAGAACATAAATTAATCTTGATAAAAGGAAAATGAGTGTTCAAAAGGCAAACGCATATCGTATCTTTACTTGTAATATTTTGCTACTAGCAGCTCCATTCACAATAATGACGCTGTAGACAGCCTGTTATGTTGTATGGTGAAGCAGAATGTTTACCCGTGGTTGAAAGGCGTGACTCAGAGACGTTTCACGGTATTTGACATCAGGCTGGAATATCTCTATGTATGTATCAAATCCTTTATCTATCCACCCTTCATATTTTATTTTCAGATAGAGTCAAACTGTGTTAAACCATTTCTCCCATAATCTGCCTTGTTCTTGGTTTATGTAGTTCAACTGTCAACAGCAACAAAACCAAAACAATTCCAATCTGTTTCCTGCAACAACCCAAGCTCAATGATATGATCAATTATACACTTCATTAGTAAACACTGTATGTTTGTCCCACTGCACAACTCTCAAAAGAAAGCTCCAAATTGTAAAGACAAGGCAAACAACAATGAGTAATGCAGGAAGAATAACGAGTAGAAATGATATATATCCGAGCAAAAAGTTGTTCCAACGTGGAAAATATAAGGGCATTATACAGTATAAACACTAGTGCGTACACCTTACAATGACACTGGACAGGCTGTTACAGAATGCCTGTGAAAAATGCGGAAACTCGGGTTATAATTAATATTAAGATATACTGGAAATATAGGCCATTTACCCAGCGAATACGCAATATTATGGTTAAAAATCAACATTCACACACTCCTGACGCTTGCACTGCTTCAAGAGTGAGCTTCTATAATGTGACAGCGCCCTGATATAATTTGATATTCAGATACCGTTCCAGAAAGTTTGTATGTGTAAAGCATGTTACTCTGACTTAGACGCTGTTGCGGAGCTTTGACTCTATTCAAATGATGATTACAGAAGTCTGTGCTGAGGCTTTGTGCGTCACTCAATCTCAGACACCTCTTTCAACTTATGAGGATTAGTTCTCAGCTTTCACTTGCTCTGTAATTATATAGTTCTTCAACACATCTGCTCTGGAGCACATACACACATGCAGCCGGAAACACAGACTCACACACACTTGCAAATATTTATTCAATTTCACATCTTTCTGGCAGACACATGCATGTGCTAGCACATATGCGCACACAAACCCACACACACTCCAGCAGCCAGCCTCATCAAATCATCAGTCAGTCAGTAATGTTTATATGAGGGATAGAGGCAGAGACGGAGTGAAGGGAGGTCTGCCAAACAAAGTGAAAAACATCAGAGAAAATAACAACAGCAGCACCCACTGCAGCATCGCAGCTTTCTCTTTCCCTGCCTGCCACCGCTCGGCTTTGTTAGTGAATAGTTTGTTTGTGTGTGTGTCTGTGTGCGTGTTGCACGTTGCAGGGAAGAAAGCCAGCAGGCAAGGCGGTCTCCAGGCCACTGCTTTGTTTTGAAGTGGTCATGCTAATTTTGAAAAAAGAACATTTTCAGCCAACACCAAGTAAACCATATTTAAAAAATTAAAAAAGAAAAAAAAAAGGTTACAAAGGTGAGCGTAGGGGATTATGTGCATGTTCTGCATACATTCATCATTTGTCGAACTGCAGAGAGGACGTGCATTTTTGCTGATGTTTTTATGTTTTGTCAGGCAACTGGATAAACACATTGGCAGAGAGGAAATGATTGTAACAGAGAGAGACGGAGGGAAAAAAAACAAGAATATGGAGGTATTGGGGACATAAGGGAGTCTTTTTTGGATCTGACTCAGACTAGTGGCTCAGACAGAATGGTGACGTCAACACAGGCTTTACTAAGGATGGAGGGATCTGGGGAGAAACAGAGGGAGGCTGGAGATGACGCCCTGAGGGAGGCAGGAATGAGAAAGATATTAAGAAGGGAGAGGGGACAGACAGAGAAAGAAGCAAGCAATAAAAGGCCTACCACATATATCTGGGTGTGACTTGGGAAACTGCCGCTAAGTGGGTTCAAGACAGATAAACAGACAGGAGAAAAAACAGACAGTAGGAATGAGAGACAAAGAATGAGGAACAGAGAGGAATCATTTCTTGGCGGGAAGGATGAAGACAAAAGCTGAGAAAGAAATTGGTTTATTATCTTGGCTTAGAAAGTGTGGGGTGAAGAAAAAAGGAAGGCAGTGCAGACTAAAATAGACAGATAAAGAGGTAGTGATGGCGGGGAGATAGAGCGTGCAAGAGATTATGTCAAATTCCCTCTATCTAAGAAAACAGTCAATAAACTTCCGTACTGACTCAGTCGTGAAAGTCCCCAAGAAATGTGTTTTTTTTTTCCTCTGAAACATGGAGTAGAATATTATAAATAAACACAGACTCATGTCAACCTACATTTTCATTCTTTTGAACACAACTTTTCTACATAATAAAATGCTGGTTCCCTGCTTTGAGGTTTATTCCTTTTCACTTACTTCTGCTTTGTTTAGCCTCATGCAATGCCTTTCAAATGTTGTGTGGTTTCACTGACCAGTTCACTAGCATCATTGTGTGTCAGATAGATTTCTTCTCCTTATTTTTAAGCAATGAGGAATGTTTTAAGCCCAACACTGTTCAGAATTCTTCCCCGCTAAGTTGTGTGAGGAAATAATTATTCCTATGCGTATGCCCATGGCAGCCCTGTGTTTGAGTAACTTTTAAGTGGAGTATTACACTCTAATCCCTTGTTTTTATCTCCTATTGGGGTGACATCATAAATAAAGTTTTTTTTTTTTTTTTTGCCACAGCGAATATGTGAGGTCATAAAATAGGGTTTTGCACTCTGATTCACCACTGTGGGCCATGAAGTCGTGTCCATTGGCCGCTGTTGCAGGCAAAGTTGTGGCGGCGTGTCAGTTTGTGTCCCCCTGAGTCCACAACTTGCACTGATGACAGGTGACTGATGATGAAGGCACCAGGGCAAGAAATTAAAAAGCACAGAAGCGAGAAAAAAAAGGGAGGGAGAGGAGTGGAGACTGACGGGTATTGGTATTAGAATATGAAAGACACATACAGTTTTTAAACTTCAATAACCCCACACCTGAACATAGTCCCACTGGTCAGCAATACAAATCATTATACGTCTCAGTAAGTGGGTGAGTTGCGTACATTGGTTCTCTATGTTATAAGTGAATATTGAACCACAAATTAAATTAGCTCTCATGCATATTTCATTATGCAAATTGTTGAATGATACTGTAAGAAAAGAGACTTGAGGGGTTTGGCATGCTCATTAAAAAATATCTCAATGGGAGAATCTGAATGTTTTTTTAATGCGAATGTCGCCTGTTTGACAGGTGTGAAGAGAGGGAAAGAGGGAGAGACAGAACAGTTGTACTAATTGAAAGAAAATGTTCATATGAGAAGAGAAACCTAACTTTCAAAAATAGGCCTTTTTCCTCATGGGTAGTCTCAAAGACGGTATATTCCTCATTTCACTTTATTACAATGATGTATTGAAACCTGGAAGCACCATGGATATAACGTGGATCATCAGTGTGAGGCTGCATTTTATGTTATCACTTCAATCTATCATGATCAAATGTGGAATTCAACCAAGCCTCAACAAATCATCTTTGGTTGAAAGGATTGACCTTAACATGTTTAATTACAAACACTTGAAACATAAATGTCAAGATTTCATTTTTATAGACGCTTGCATTCATGAAAACGCAACACTCACAGGTGGATAATAAATACAGTGTTCTGTCTCACAGCCAGTTTTAATAAGAGTGAGGAATACTTACTTTTTGTGAGTCAGAGGAAAAGGCCCCCCTGATAATTAAAATTAATTATCTGGAGTCTGGGGCAAAATACTCTTAAAGCCATAGGTTACTGTTCTCAGTGCTGCACAAGCACAAAACACACACTCACATCAGAAGTGTCCTTGTGTAACAACTCTTCAGTAGCCATATTGGACCACCTTGTGTACGAGTGCACTCAATGATTCCATTAGTGTAATGTTGACCCCAGGTGTACAAGTAAGGACACATTGTCTGCCCTCTTTTCAATCTAAAGGGTCCTTAAACTCAGATGACCCTTCAGTGACAGGGTGAATGTAGTAGACTATGAGAGGATACAAATACATCTCAATATACATAATATAAAATAGATAGATAGAATCGGAGGATGAAACCCTCTTTATTAGTCACATACATGCACACAGCAGAGCACACACAGTGAAATTGGTTCTCTGTATTTAACCCATCCTAGTACTAGGAGCAGGGGGCAGCTATTGTGCAGCGCCTGGGGAGCAATGGGGAGGGGGAATTGGAGGTCTCTGGTGTCTTGCTCAAGGGCACCACAGCAGGGCCTAGGAGGTGAAGTGGGACCTCTCCAAGTAGCAGTCCACTTTCCATATTTCAAGTCTTTTCGGGGACTTGAACCGGCGACCCCACGATTCCCAGTCCAAGCCCCTACTGACTGGGCCACTGCTGGACAAAAATCTGTCCGTATTAAAGAGTGCTTGGGAATTCAAAAGATAGATCTGTTACTGAGGGTTTGTGAGAATATCTGAATGTTTCCACTAACCTTTCCGACTCTTTCCTATGTAGATGCAACAACCGAACCCAGTGTGCGGTGGTGGCTGGGCCTGACGTTTTCCCTGACCCCTGCCCTGGCACGTACAAATATCTGGAGGTCCAATATGAGTGTGTCCCATACAGTAAGTACCCATTTTGTAAAATGATTACACATGCCTTATTAGAGTATTTTAAATGATGTCATTTTAAGATCTCAACATACGTTTGCCATTTTCTAAAATTTGATTGATGAAGACTGCAGTGTTCTACAATCATTCAGATAAAACCACAGAAACTTTATATGGGGAACTATGATGGCACTGCTCCCTTGGAAATTCCAAGAAAGGAAGGAAGAGAAAGGAGGATCGGCTCCAGTGATGGCAGATGGCGATTTGACCTCTGACCATGTGATAACAGACTGGGAGGTCGTATTCACTGGAGTGAAACATTCCTGGGACAGGGTCGCTAAATATACCAACAACTGTGAACGCTTTTTTTTTGTTTTTTACCGTCAAACTTTTCCCCTAAATGTAGGTTACAGCTCATTGCATAATACATGCATGAGGGTTCATGGTCTTTTTGGAGTAAAGACATCCTTTTGTTTTTGATGTTTTAAAACTGTATTCCAGCTTAGAAGATGTGTCCAAAGGCAAATCCAGAATGCTACTTCAGTGTCTGTTTTATGTAAAAGAAAAACTCTAAAGTGATTCCCCTGCCGTCGCTCCCACTACTTTTCTTTCACAAAACGCATTTTGAATTTGTTTTGTTCACACTGTGAAATTAATAATGCTTTATGCCAAAACAATGTTTCAATTAAAAATGCTATGAAAGAGGACACATTACTAACAAAAGGACAGACAGTGAATTTAGTCGGAAATAAACAAGTTCGACAACCAACTTCCTCAATGCAATCATAGACGTGCTGCGCTTCATTGGCAGAATCCACATTTACTTTCCACTCAGTAATATGTTGTTGTGAAACATGGTTGAACTGAATACTACTACTGCTATTACATTGTACATAGCATTCTTTGTAAAGCTCACGGAGACATGGTGCAAGAGGCAGCGTGGGTGTCAATTTGTTTCTATTTCTGTGTACAAGTGAAGTTCTGCACATCTTATTGGTGACATTCTGTTAATTAAAAAATAACCTGCCGAATAGGTCCTAAACACACAAAGATGGAAGACAGATGTAAAGTTTATATCAAAAATCTATTTAGTATTCTGTGTTATCTTACTTTTGCAAAAAAAAAAGAGCAGGTGGAAAAGTGGACTGAGCCTTTCAAGAAATGGAAATAGAAATCTTGTTATGGGTAAACTGTCCTGTTTAAGTTAAGGTATTGTACAGTAAGTTCTTCAAAAGTATACAAACAAGTAAGTAAGCAGGCTTCTCCTTAAGCAAAAAAAAAGTTTCATGTGTAAAAGGAAAGTTTTCGGTCCAAATATTCAACTGTTTCTGTCTTCCTTCAATAAGAAATCTGTCTGTCAGTTTGGAACTAATGTTTTGAACTGTAGTTTTTTCGGCGTAATTTCAGAAATCAGAGATACTTATTTTGAATCTTTACCTCCCATTGTCTGAGTGTAAAGCCTTGGCACCACGGTCCATATAGACGGCCAAGGTGATCTCCCACACTGAAGCATTCAATTATGTCTGGCTAAACGGCTCTTGCCTGGCGTCTAGAATGACCAACAGATTAAATAATAGGACTATCAGAGCCCTCTCTGGAGTAGATGGAAACACAACCTGATACCTGCTTAATGCCCCTCTGAGTGCGTGCACACACTTGCACGCCACACACATCACAAGCATCAAAACAGGGTGTGTGTCAGTGTGTGTTTTTAACTCGTTTCACCCATTCATTTAAAACTTGTCTGCACATTCTGTCTTCATCCTTGTTTTAACGGCACGCTTGCTTGAAAATACAGCGCAACCGTATGTCATAGATTAATCACTGGAAAAAAACAGTATCTTAGGAACAACTGAGTGCAAAGGAAGATGAGTTGCATGCTGATCTGATAAACAACGAGTCCGTCAGGGTAACGTTTCCCCCAGCAAAAATAGACAGCATCTGAAACCAAAGTCATTAGAGAGCTCAGCTAACAGAGGGAGGGACAGAGAGAGAGAGAGAGAGAGAGAGAGAGAGATAGATTGTTGGAGGAAAGAATAGAGAGAAAAATTGAGCATTGTAGAGAGAGAGAGAGAGACAGATAGAGAGAGCTTTTAACAGTACATTAGCAGTTTTCGTGTACTGACTAAGTGTTCATGCTGGATCAGGTAGCGCTCTGATACACTACCTGGGTCCTGAGGGTGTGTTTAGCCAAAAGAAACATTGCAGAGTAAAATATGATGTATGAAAAGGTGAACTAGTGCTTGGACACAATGACTTTACACTTTCATACGTCTGAGAATACATAATGCTTTTTTGTTGCCCGACCCCCTCACAGAGCCCTCATATTGCATCCTTAAAATATTTATGGAATCAATTTCTTTTAAGGGGCGTGATCGTGTCCGAATGTTAGAACTGAGATACTTTGCTTGCAGATATTTAGGCCGCAGACGCTGAAGCTTTCGTCTGTGATCAAGCTGGCGTGCGTGAAATAGCAAATCAATGCTGTCAGCTGCTTTGTTGTGAAAGATACATTTTGTAAGTCATTAAGCGGTGATATATCTCCAAAATGTTGCCATAAATCACGACAGATCAATAAACGAGGCTTGTTTTCTGAAATATACGAGAGTGTACTCAAACTGTCGCATCCCTAAAACAGTCAACAACTTTAACAAATCATCATATTTACATTAGGAGGCAGGGTTGGCATTAGCACACTTAAATGGATGCGACATCAAGGGGACACCCATAACTCAAGTCAACGTCCCTTGACTTTAAACACACTGCTAGTGCTGCCTGTTGAGTGTAAACACATGACCCAGAGCCATCACCCCGGAGGCCAGGTGTTGCTAATCAGAAACTGATTGCACGGAAAGAAAGTGAGCTGAGCCTCAAAGAGACACCGCTTCACGCTGTAAAGGAACTTTTCCCCAGCACTGGTGTTGAAGTAGAGCGGTTATGTTTCCCACCGCATAGATATTGTAAACAAATATCAAAGTGGGTTGTAAAACAGGTAATTAAATTATGCACGGTTCCATTTTCTGGGAAGTTTTGCCCCTCCACCTCTCCTCCTTGTTTGTCTTCTTGAGGATTTTTGGCTTGCTCTACCTTCCAAGCTCATCATCTCTCCTCCCTGCACTGCAGGATTCTGGCTCCTTTCCAAAGCTAAAATCAAGTGCTCTCTCGCTTTCTCTCTCTGGCTCTCAGTGGTATGAGTGTGTGGCAGTCGTGTGCCAAACTAGCCAGATAGCTTTGGCAGTAATTAGCCACCTGTGTATACTTGCTCATTGCACTGCAGGCAGACTATAAATATCCATACATTAACACACTACTGTACAAAGTACTTTTTCAAGCCAGCTCTCACACATGGATACATCAAATCTACACGAATACACAATAGCTGAAGAAAAATATGTATATATATAATGATTCAGATAGTTTCATTCATTGTCACCAGTTAAACATTTTTAAAAAAGCCTGGGACTCCTGGGATTTTGTCTATCCATGTCCTCATCTTCACGCAGCGGACCCTGGCTCTCTAACTGTTATTATGAAGCAATTAGCCTACTACCACATTTAGTGTATTAATCAGAAAAGCCAGTGATATGTTATGCAATACCCATGCAGTCTATTTTAGACAATAGACGTGGCTCAGTACGAGAGCTAATTAAAAGATAAAATCACCTTCTTGTCTGGCCAATTAAAGACTTCTGTCAGATTGGACCCTTGGAATAACTTCATCATGATAACATGAGAAGGGCTGTGTGTGTTCGTGAGCATGTGTGTGTGTTGTCATACTATATGCCAAGACTCTGTCCAATAGTGTGTGCATGTCTTAACGTATGTGCATGTACATTATACTGTATGTGTCCTTGTTTGTGTGTGTGTGTGCGTGCATGCGTTCGTGTAAACAGGCAATTTTGTGTTTCCCAGAGAGAGCGAGGGAAGATGGAAAGGAACCAAAGAGACGGAGGGTGAGCGAGGGTACAAGAGAGCGGGAGCGACAGCTGAAACAGAGATAGAGGGAAATAGGTTAGACGAGGCCAGCAGACGAGGAACAGAATGAATGAATTAACTGATAAAAGACACAGCGGTGAGGTGGACAGGGTTTAGGGTGGCGGGAAGTGGTGGAAATACAGAGGACAATACAGAGGACAATACAGAGAGAATGAACGAGGAGAAAAGCACAGCGTGAAAAGGACGATAGAGAAAGCCAGCAGGTGAGGATGAGAGGACAGAGTAAACGATGAGAATAATGGAGAGAGGAAGAAGAAAACTGTCTGTGTCCACAAATGACCTTGGGTTTAGCCGGCTGAGCTGATTGGAGATCAGAGATAGTAGTGGTGAGGCTGCTGTCGTCACTCGTCTGCAGGAACACGCACACGAGCGCGCTCACGTCCCACACAAACGCACATATTAGACACACTCATGAGCACACACGCTTTCCTCCTAGACGAATACCTCTTTAATAAACCGTATGCTTTCAATAAAAATGCTAATTATCTTTACACCGTACCACAGTCAGGTTAACAGTGCTTCTGCGAATGTCTATGAGAAATAGAAATGGAAAGAGAGAGCCGTAACAAAGAAGCCAGAAAAGGTATCCAAGGCACAGAGCTTTTCATTTGATTAAAGTAAAAAAATCTGAAATTAGACAGGCGACTTTCATGACAGAGCATTTATGTAAGTGTTATTGTGCTGCTATTGTTTTCTAATAATCTCAAAGCATTACTGGAAATAATCACTCTTTTGTAGCTTAATAAATAACTATTCAATTGTGCAGTCTAAGTGGTTTTGCAAATGATCAGTCAAAGATACTGAATAGATAACACGCCACACCTCTGCAGAATTCAATTATGAATAACACTAATCAAATGATACTCTGGTGTTGATGTTTTCGTGGGAACAATGACATTTTGTGCATTCTTGCGCACTCTCTATGCCAAAACATCTCTTGTCTTTTACGCCATCTTGCACGCTTGAGCTAACCTTGAGAAACCCTTTCAACAAATATCTCACCCACCTACACTACATTCACTCAGTTAAATCCTGCTCACTGAAAGATGAATGACGGCGATTTGTGAAAAACTTTCAATTCTTACCCTTGTCATGGACATTAAAACGAGAGATGCCTCAAAAAAAAATCTTGCAGTGGAGGTCACAGACGGGGGCGTCCACTAATCTGGTGAAACAACAAGCAGCGGTATAAATTGAATGACATTTGTTTGACATTTTGTGTGCCATTTGCTGTACTTGTTGTCGCCACACTTTTTCATTTGAAATCTATTAGCCGCTGTCAACCTTGAACCCTGCATGTTTTCCTTTGAGTCTGGGAGGTTGTATAAGACACTCAGGTGATGCGAAGTCCTTGTAGTTCTGTGTCATTAATCCCCGTTGTGGTGTCCACACAGTGCCTCTTTGTATTGTTTAAATGTGTGTGCGTTTGGTCCATCAATATCTGTCGTTCTATCGCACACATCCTGCTCAGCTCAGACACACTATCTGCTTTCGTTCACAGTTTTTCTTCACAAGAAAACCACTTCCTTGTGGTGAACCATTTTATACCTCCACTAGTAATGGTACAAACACTGCACAAATGCACTCACAAATGCATATACACACTTGTGTTAGGTTTAACACGATCTCCTTCCAGAGATTGCTTATTTATCGGGAATTGTGCTAAGCCGCACCATTTACCATGCATTTTTCATGAGCCTAGGATTTAATGGTTGCTTGTGTGTGTGTGTGTGTGTGTGTGTGTGTGTGTGTGTGTGTGTGTGTGTGTGTGTGTGTGTGTGTGTGTGTGTGTGTGTGTGTGTGTGTGTGTGTGTGTGTGTGATTATGTGTACCGTATGTTTGTGTATGTCTTTTGGTTGGTGACGAGTTTTGGCTGTAATGCGTTAAAGAATTGATGTATGTACTGTGCAATATGTAGTGCACTTGTGCTATATATAAACATGTCCCATCCGGAAGTCCTTCCAAATGTTTTTTTTTCCCTTTGAAGAATATGCCCCTCTCCTCTCCTCTCCTCTCCAGGGACCGGTTCCATTCAGCAGGTCTCTAACAGTCTTGAAAGACACAAGGGCACTGCCTACAGGATTAGGTTTCTGCCATGTTCACATTCCACTCGGTCCCCCTGGGAGCAAGGTGGAATGGAATTCATATGTTTAAGAGGCTTCGAGCAAGTGTGCACATTTCATTGCAGGGCGAAATGAACCATCCTCCGTTCGAAGCTCTAAGGATAACGCTTTGAAAATAATAGACAGGAAATTGGTGTATGGATAGAAACAAGCCCCTGCATTCAGTATGATCGCATTTCCACAAACAGATGAATGTGCACTCATACACAGAGTGGCACAGAGTAGGTGACAAACAAAAAGCGTTAGCTTACCTACTGTGTGTCAGAAATACTTTTAATGTGGCAGTTTTGGCTGTTTTCACTGAAATGCAAATGCAGTTATCAAATCAATGTTCTGGTTTTCATTGCTCTGTTGCTATAAGCATACATTAAAGAGCTTATTATCTCAGGTCGTTTTGCATCGCTGTATTTTGTCCTGCATTAAGTACCATGTATGATTCTGTTTGAGTTTTGCTCTGTCCTGTCCTGATTTTGTGTGTGTATGCCTCAGTCAGTATCCCTCTTCCTCTCTCTGTGCCTTCATGGCACGTGAGTCTGTTTCCCCATATGGGTGTGTGTGAGGCATATGCAAGATGCATTACTGTCAGATAGCTTCCCCATTGCAGTGTGGTCTCTTCAGACGCTTACGTAATGTTATTACCAATCACACATGGAGAGCATCCTGGCACTCTCACAAGGTTAGGATGAAATATGAGAATGATTATGAAGATCTGAGATTGTATTATCATGATTTCCTTATTATTGCATCATTAATCTATTTTTTGTCTCTTGTCTCTGTCCCCTATTTCCCTCCCACTTCCTCTTTTCTTCAAATCTTTTCCCTATGGCTCATGCAGAAGTTGAACAAAAAGGTAAGTCTGTAAAGCACGCACGCCCGCATGCACACATACTCAAAATGAGGGGTTGGGTGTCACTTTTTGATGTCGGCCCCTGAAATATTTTGTACCTAACGCAGAGCGACATCTCTTTCAAAGTCACTGCAGCTACTTTAAGACAGCTTGATCTCAGTGTATAGAGGCAATTCAGAAACACTGGTTCTCATTAGACACTCTCTAGGCCCATATTATTTCATGCTACCACGTAGAATGTCACTTAGCAAACTCTCCATGGGGGGAGCACGTTTTTATGAGGAACCAATATACAGAAAATTACTTTGACATTTAATATTTCAAATGCTTCCCCAAGATATGAAAATTATGCCAGTGCTTTGAAAAGCCAATGAAAATTCAATCAATATTTCCAGCCCTTTGCGTGGGATCTGAGATTGTAATTTGGAAGAATGGGAAAACCACAGTGCACATCTGGCCTGTCTGGGAGAGTATCTGCTATGTATGTGTATGTGACAACATTCCAGTTAAATTACAAAGGTCCCTAAGACTCCGGTCGCACTGGCTTCCCAGAATTTACTACATCTCCCACATCACTCATAAAACATGACCCAGGAATTCAAAGATGGGAATACCAAGCGCAGAGTGGGGAATGAATTATTGTAACAATTGGAGAAACAGCAGGCGATAAAAGACGTGTTCTGCTCTACAGTTGGTTGTTCATGACAAAGATAGAAAAGGGAGGGAAAGGAAGAAAGAGCTATGAGACTAATGAGGAGCCAGGGAAGGAGGAGGAAGTAGGAATAGTGGGAAAGGAGGTGGGGGTTGATGGTAGAACAAAATGTGCTATTTTCTCTTATTCTTGTAGTTGTGAGAGCAGGGTATTATCTGTTGAATAGGAGACATGCTGTTCTTGAGAATGACAGTGACTATACAAAAATCAAATCACAACACAGTAAGCCTATCATGTCATCGTCACTCACTAGTGGTTAAGGTTGAGTTACAACGCTATTTAACATTTATGAAAAGAGGCAAACAATTCACAAACACTGTCATAAAATCTAGACCAAATAGTTGACATTTTATCGAGACTGCATAACAATGTATCCAAAGTTAAATTGTTATTATTCGTTCCTCAGTATTTCTCTGCCCTGGCATTCTGCGAGGAGTGTACCAGAGTGAACACCTCTTCGAGTCAGATCACCAGTCAGGTGCGTGGTGCAAAGACCCACTGCAGGCCTCAGATAAGATCTACTATATGCCCTGGACCCCATACCGCACTGACACACTGACAGAGTACTCTTCAAAGGAGGACTTCATTGCAGGACGTCCCACCACCACGTACAAACTCCCACACCGTGTGGACGGGACTGGTTTTGTAGTCTATGATGGTGCACTGTTCTTTAACAAGGAGCGCACCCGCAACATTGTAAAGTTTGACCTGCGCACTCGCATTAAGAGTGGTGAGGCCATTATTGCCAATGCCAATTACCATGACACCTCACCATACCGCTGGGGGGGCAAGTCGGACATTGACCTAGCAGTGGACGAGAACGGATTGTGGGTGATCTATGCAACAGAGCAGAACAACGGGCGAATCGTGGTGAGCCAGCTCAACCCCTACACCCTGCGTATCGAAGGTTCCTGGGACACCACGTATGACAAACGCTCTGCCTCCAATGCTTTCATGATCTGCGGAGTCCTGTACGTGGTCAAAACGGTCTATGAAGATGATGATAATGAAGGGACTGGAAACAAAATCGACTACATGTACAACACTGATAAGAGCAAGGAGATGACGGTGAACATACCATTCCCCAATTCCTACCAGTACATCGCTGCAGTGGATTACAACCCCAGAGACAACCTGCTGTACGTGTGGAATAACTACCACGTGGTCAAGTACTCGCTGGACTTTGGCAACAATGGTAGGTTCCGCTTTCAACCCAATTCTTCTCTCTCCACCTCTTCCTTCTCATTCTTAATGTATTTTCTCAACTTAGTACCATGTGTAATACAAAGAACAAAGAAGCCGGTTTGAGTACTTTTCCCCACCAAATTCATTGAACAGGCTGTGATGTGATTTGCTAAATCTTCATGTGGAATACCTTGGCACATTTACAATGCTTTTAATATTCATTCCTTTTAATATTTATGGTGATGAATGACTTTCTGTTGTGGCATAAGGAATGGTTACAGCCACTAATCTTTCTCTAATAATTAATTTTGAAAAAAGACTTACAAAAGGAAGAAAAAGGGAAAGCACCATCTGTGCCACTACGGTTTCTTTATTATGATTGTCTTCCAACACCCCACCCCTGGTGTCTGCACATTTTTTAGATTTAAAAAATAAACTAAACTTAAACAAAACTTGAGAACACTTAAAGAGCTAGTTGCCATTTGTGTAAATGTTGCTGCTTTGTCAGATAAAGAACAATTCACAATGATTTTCTTTATATGCACCTTAGATGAATATCTCTCAATGTATGCTGAGCCTTATACTGTAGTATGTTCTTTTGCCTTTTACTGTAGCACTTGTCAGCCTTCTCTTCAGTTTCCCTAGCTGCTTAACGAAAGAGTGTTGAGAAAGGAGGAATGGTTCCACCTCCGTACAGTACATCCATTTATAGGGGCATTCTAAAGAAACTTAAACCTGTGTTTGAAGTTTCACATATGTATTGTTGACCTCTTTTGAGACTACTGTCAAAGGTTTATCTCTGGTTTTCGAACACAACAATAGCATCTGTTTTTAACAATATGCTTTGATGACCAAATGACTAATGTAAGTGTCTGAAAACATAGAAGCTGGTTTCGCTGCAAATATTTCCCTAAGGGGTTGATAAAGAGCGAAACAGAGCTAAAAGGTGAGCGTTTCCTGCTGTGATGTCAATGTTGTGTTTACAGCCTGTTTTGCTGCCAAGGGGGCAAAAACAAAATCAAAAGAAAATCAATCATTCCTGCCAAAAGTGTAGCTTTCACATCCTTTGAGCACCGCACTCGGACGGTCATATATGTATCAGTTCAAGTGCAGTTTGAAGGTGAGTTTGGTTAAAAACTCATGAAATTGATAGATATGCCTATTTATCTGAGACGTACAGGGTCTGACCCAGGTCAGAGAGGTCATGAATCCAATTTGAAGGTCAGCTCATTTACTGTAGATCAACCACCGCGAGTATCGCTGCGCAGTCTGAAAGGGCTAGGAATAATGTGTAACCCAAAGTGACTCTCTTTTCAATTCTGGTGTGAGGTTAGAGCCCACCCTCCCCTCTTTCCTTCCTCTGGGTGGAAGGGCTTAGGCCCCTGGAGCCTGAAGGGCTATTTGCCCAGTGTAATTGCCTTTCAGCACCTTTCTATGGAGTGGTCAAGGCAGTCTGGCTGGCGTGTCTTATTAAATGATGTCTGAATTAATGCATGCTCTTACATGCAGTTAGGAAGCGCAGTACAAGGAATTATACAGAGGCAGCGCTAAACTTAGTTTCTACCGATTAGTGTGCATGTGTGAAGAGAGGCCTGGCTGTAAAAGTGTGTGTGTGTTTATGCGTGCATAATAATGTGCATGCCTGTGTTCTTGCGCGTTAATGTACTTACGCTATGAGTTTGTGTTTCTCTATTCATGAGTGTGCATACGTGTTTATTGGTGCACGCTTGAGAGTCTGATCACTCTCATAATGGAGCTCTGGGTGTCTCAGGAGGCTCTAAAGAGGAGATCAATGAGGATTCAATGTGGAGAATGACCTCCAGTGCACAGCAACAAGCCAGACTGCTGACCAGCGGGAGATAAATACATACAATCAATTCCTCCCCGCTCCTTTACTCCCATCCTCGCTCCGCTCCCTCACTCAATAAAGACAAGGAATAAATTAACTACCTTAACTGCATGATTTACTCATTCTTCAGAAAAACAGGCAGCTACATGTCGATTCATTCCAGTTTGATTTTGTTATTGCATGCAGACACTATAGATTGCTCTTCATTCATTCTAGATTTGCCTATGATTTTCCTTATAAATATATTGAGCATATACTGTAGGGTCAACCCTCCATGTTTAAGCCCTTGTGATTTTTTCCATACTTAATTCAGGAAACAGGCAAAGGAAAGGGGCCATTCGGAGGGTTTCCACTTATAACCAATGTAGCGTAATGCTTACCCTGTTTTCGTTTCGGCTCATATGGACTTCCTTAAAGATATAAAATGAGACAGGAAATAGGCCATGGAGTGTAAGAAGGCCAAAGTAGGCCACTGAGGACTGAGTGCAATCGGGGTGTAACACAGGAGCACCAATTACTGTGTTTGGTCTGCCCAACTGGCTAACAAAGGCAGCTCGCTGGATGCTTTAAAAGGAGGTCATTCTGAAGCATTTGGACTTGGCAATCGGTTCCATCTTAATCACTTATATCTTCATTGAAGTCATTCACTTCACAGTATGTACTTTTAATGATAGCAGTGTTTAGTATTGGGGCTTGTGCTAAATCACTATTGCAAACTGCTGTGTTTGAGAAATGTAGCTTTTGTAAAAAAAAAACACCAATCTTTAAAAAGGTGTGTATATCCTTCAAGTATTCAGTATAAAAAACGTACTCAATTGAGTTGACTACTCTAACCCAGCCCTATATATCACATGAGGATTACTTTAAGCAAGACGTTCAACATTCCAGTAAAAGAAATTAAAAAAATCTCCAGTGTAGTTTACCTTAAGTCAACAGATAATATAAAGGTTTACTCCCATGAATTCCATCACATCATGCAGCAGAACATTCTCTTTTTGAAATGCATATATTTTCCTCCCTTGACACTTAAGAAAGTCGACTGCCTCTCTGTCTAAAATGTCTGTTTGTATTCATTCTTTCTATTTTAAATACCCATTCTTTATTCCCGCAAATACCTATTCTTTCTTTCTTTCCCTATTTCTCACACGTACACATAAACTCACAATGGCAGGAATCTCAAAACTCCCCTTTCCGTACATATGTCATTAACTGTGTGGTTTGGAAATCTTGTTTTCCTGTCTTCCTTATCTTCCACCTAATCTGCCCTCCTTTTCTGTGCCCAGCCCATTCCAGATTGCAGCAAGTTTTTTCATCTAATGTCCTCAGATTTATATATGATAGCCTATTGCGTGAATACATACACAGTGTAGTCATAGTCAAAGTCGCTTGTCTCTGCATCACCCTTTCCTCTTGCCCCACACTCCCCTAACACTCTCTCACTCTCTACTGTTTATGGAATTGTTTCATCATGTCTTCTTACATGCATATTATAGAGGCTTGCCCTACGCAAGCGGCATGGCTCCGATGAAACATTTGAATAATTTATCACCTCCAGTCTGCCTTGCCACACTTTAGAAAGTTTTCCCAACAAAGTTGCAAAATTATTCATGTTATCTGCATCTTCGGGAAGAAAGAGCCAAACAGGGATAAAACTAAACAAATTTCAAGGGTTACACGATGCCTTTTCCATCTAGTCTCTTTCTCCTTATTTTATCCTGCTGCCCCACTTCTTACTGTAATATGTCCCACTCCTAGAATTTAAAGTGATGATCTATTTGAGTTCTTATGATCCGTTGAGACAATCCGATTGCATATTGTACAGAATGGAACCAGCACCTTTACACCTTGCCATAAGTGGAAAGGTACACAATTATGAAAGTTTCCTGAACAACCCTGAAGCTATTTTTAAAAGGCAGTGAAATTCATCAGAATGGGACCAATAAGCAGTTTTACAACTTGTTACCATTATTGTTTTTGATAAGTACTTCAGCATTATCTAAATTCGTACATTCGTGTTGCTACAGTTCTATTGCTGAAAGTCAACCACAATAATCCCAACCACAGTACAGCTCAACCTCTCAATTATGCTCTACAAAACAACAATTAATATTGAAAAAATAACTCAAAATTGACAGTTTGATAGGTTAGTAACATCTCTAATTTCAATTAAAAAAATGTTCATCTGATCTTATTTTAGAGTGTGATTGCAATTTGGAACATTATTGACAGTTTTGAAGGAGTCAAAAATATAACTCAGACATCTATTTAACTACAAATAAAAAATCAATTATTCTACCTCATTGCTTCATCAGTCAAATACTCAAAGTGTCTAAAGTGATATCCTCAATCTTAATTAGAGAGTAATCACACGCTGGCATCCTATTCTAATCTATTAAATACACAGTTATAAAGAGATGACCTCTATTTGCCACTTGTCAGTTTACGGAAATGTAAAGGTTCACCTTTGAACTGTTAATGGCTGGAATCACAGAGTTCCATTTCCTAAGGAAGTCAAGCATTTCTATTGTCTTCACCCCTCTTCACTTATTTACACCACACTCCCCCATCCAACCTCTCCACTCCTCTCCCTTTTTGCCTTCCCTTGCACCAGATTGCAATCAAGCGACATGGCTAAGCAGCGGTGCAGGAAATGTTGGAAACAAGCTAAAGTGGAGAGAATAACAAGAGTTAATGGCTCAAGTGGAGACCCTCTTTCACCGAGTCACTGATTAGTTCAACCCCTCTGAACATTTCTGGCTTATCACACAGTTGTGTATTTATGTGTGAGTGTGCATACTGATGTGTGCAAAGTCCTTAAAATAACTGTTCATACCACCTGAGATGGTGTCAAAATAAAGGCTGTTTTTTGTTATTATGTGAAAGGGTTTTTGCAAAGTATAAACCTTTTAATTCAAGATTTTAGCTCAGAGTAGTAAAGTATAGTATTCCGAAAAAGAAAAATGTTAAAAATTTGTGGTTAATCCTAGTTAGTTTAATGTTAATTTAGTACAGTGTCTTGTAAGAACTACGTTCCAAAATAAGAAGAACACAATCTTTTACACCAGTATGCTAGTATAACAATGTAACATGACTACATACTGGTGCTTTCAAAGTTTCACACCTTAGTCTCTCACTCCCTCTCTCTCTCTCTCTTTTCCCTTCTGTCTCTTCCCTCCCTGCTTTTCCCCTTCATTCCCAAATGGGTTACAACACAGCCGTCTGAGCAGAGTGAACTCTGTTTCAGAGAGTCTTGAGCACCTGTTCCTTGCCTGCAGTGTGTCCTTATCGATTGCATTGCCCCAGCCAGGCCCTCTGTGTGCATTTGGCCTCCGCACCACTTGTCTTCTGCCAAAAAGCACATGCCAAATTAAGCAGGGCGAGCCAGGACAACTGGGTGGAAGGGGAACCCACAACCCCATGGGAAGTAAAAACAGTAGAGAGCAGCGAGCAGCGCCTGTCATAATGGCTCTACTTGGATTTCTTTTTTTTAAATTATAAAAATAGTACAAGGTGGGGATTAAAGTGGATACAATCTTACATTTTCAAATGACCGGGAGATAAATTATAAGGAGCGAAAATCTTTAATAGCCACAGGGTAATTTTGCTGGAGGCTACAGCTCTCATTCTAACGCAACAGATCTCAACACCTGCTATAAATTCATACCTATTTTCCTTACGAAATTGATGTAAATTCAATGCATGTCTAAAAACGGAGAGGATTGTCTAGAATTTATAGGAATATGCTTATTTAAAAAAAAAATGTCCTGAACCCTTAGCTTTTTGCTTTGAACAAGGGAACTTCCCCTGATTAAGTCAAAAGCATGTAATTGGCAAACTTGCTGCAGGTGTCTGTGACCTCAGCGGAGGGGATACATGATTATGCAACTGGTAATCCAACAGGGCTGAGCAGGGATGTGTCTGCATTAGCTGTGGAACGTGGTGGTGCCTGGCAGCCATTTTGAGGGAGGCTCTATTAGTTGAGGTTGTTTTCTATCTCCAAGTATCGCTGCTTTGAAGTGCTCCATTCTGTCTTATCAGCGGGCTCGAGCCACTCGCCGCAAGCTCTGTGCATACGTGTGTGTGTATAGCAAGTGAGTGAAAAGTACATTTCTGCCCAAGTGTGTATCTTCATGCATTTGTGTGTGCAGCTTAACACACAACTGAGTGAAAAGTTAAGTGTCTGTACAGAGGAGTGTGTGTATGATTGTGTGTGTGCAACCCAGCCATAGGGGCAGTGAGTTATCGCAGTATGCAGCCTTATTCAATGTCTGTGCTTCTACCCAGCCTAGAAAGCTTTGTGCCCTTTAGTCAGATTATCATTTTGCTGTTACCCCTCTGGATTGATCCCTTCATACTGTTCAGCATGGTGTGTTTGTGGAGGCAGTAACTTTGACGCAAACTCTAAGAAAGGAATCATCTTGCATATTAATAAGACCAAGTGAGTGGTATAGACACTTCTCAGTTCTTTGAAACCTCAGTCTTAATTTAAATCCCTTTTCTCTTAGCTTCAGCTTCTTCCTCCCCCCTCTCTCTCACACACCGTCTGCTGCTTTTCTTATGATGTGGGAAGCTTGCCAGAGGAAGTTCATTTTTTACTCTCCTCTCTGCCTTCTACCTTTTGTATTGTGGATTTACGATCCCTCTGTTTACCGAGTGAGAAGTCAACAAGAGCATTCTCGGCAACAGAGAAGAGGCAGAGACAGGCAGTCGCACCCACACAGAAAAACATCACCACACAGTACACAAAAACACACATGCACACATCTGTCTACATGTCAGATGATCATGTGACAGCATCCCAGGCTGACTGACAGCATCTCTATGGCCCCTCCAGTGTGGTGACAGATAGACAACTCCAGGAACAATTTTACTGCCAGCCTGCCATTGTCTCACCTTCCCCTGGGCTTGCTACAGGTCAGGAAAACAAAGAGAATAGCACATAGAACCGAATAAAATAGAATAGAATATTCCCCCCAATTGTTCCAGAGCTTTCAATCTGCACCAAACAACCTACCTCACCAGATGGAGTTGGCCATTCATTATGGAGGAGTAGCAGTTTTTGACAGAACGCTTTTCAAAAAAGAACTTGATTTCATGGCAGCAAAAATTATAAAACAGAAGGTTTATTCTTGAACTTGTAAATGGCAGAGGAAAAATCTATCTAAACACAGTGTCCATAGAGTTTTCAGTTTCAGATCTATCACACTTATAAAATAAACAGAGGGCTCATCATTACCATTCATTATGATTATGTCCATAATGTGTTTGTTTTTTTCAGAAATATTGTTAAATCAGTCATTTCACGGAAATTGTATACAAGTTGTTGGTGGTTTTGGCCAACAGGGATGACCACAGTTTAATTAATGTATAAAATATTTTATAAAATCATTGTTTAGTTAATGAGAAATTATTTGACATGATCTTACATGTAGAGTTAAACCTCCAAACGCAATAATTTTATTCAAACATTTTAAAAGATGGTTAACATATTCAAAGTAATTTATTCATTGTTTGCATTTCCAGCATCAAATCACCTAAATGTCATCTGTTTATATTTATGCTTAATGTATTTTGCATAGACCTACATAATATTTTGTTATGAAGTTCAAGCGTATTGCTTGCCTAGTGCTAAATAGAATAGTTAATGCTGCAAGAGGATTTATCCTTAAGCGCAGGGTGAAAATATACAGTTTTATATACAAGTGAAATGCAGAGGCAACAAATTATCATAACTGGGGTTTTCTACTTTCAAACGGTGTCAGGCATGTGCAGGTCCACCATTTATAGGAAAAAATTGAATGAATTTATACCTGTATTTTAGTTCTGTCACACGCTTGGTCTTTTGACAACAGCCCCAACGAAGCGCACAACGTTTAGGTTAGCTGACATCCTGAAGTTGTCACGGCGCATTTACTCAAGGCTTCCTAAGCTTAAATGCGGTGAGATACATCAGTCCTCATGAGTACCACCTCTAGCATTTTTTCTCTATAAATGTTTCATAAGGCAGTTATGTCATCTTCCGGTAGTTCCCTACAGCATCTTCAGTCATGCCAGTGATGAATTCATCACATTTCAAGACCCCCCCCCCCCCCTATCTTAATGCTGTAAAATAACAAGCAAGGACGGCAGATTAAAGACACGGGTGAGCACACTTGAAAAAGTGCTGAGAAATCTAGAAATTAAAATGGATAGAGTAAAAGTGTGTCAAAAAGGCGAAAGAAATGTACGTGCGAGTCATCCAATCAGACTGAAAATGTCTAGGAAACCAATGAAGAGTGATAGAGCTGCATGGTGTGTGAAGTGGGGTGGCCTGTTGCCTGTGATGCTTGCAGGCGTTACCTCACCTCAAGCTGCCAGCCCCTGTGTTTCCTGCCCTGTACTTAAATGACAACACACACACACACACACCCACACACACACACACACACACACACACACACCATTACTCTTCTATTGTTGTGGCAGTGGCCCTAATGGAGCTTCCCGTTTGAGTGCAGATAGACACACACAAACAAACACACACACACACACCACTCACTCTCTGCTTCATAAGTGTACACACACGCAGATTGACAGCTAGTCCCTAGGCCACTGCTGCTACGCATGATTGATGGCAATGTTCCGTGGAGAATGCATGAGGCAGGGCGGCAGTGATTCAGGAATGAGGAGCAGCACAGTTTAGGTACCGAAACACTCCATTGAGTTGTGGAGGAAGAGAACAGAACGTACAGAAGGAGCGGGATGTTTCATGGCTGTCAGTCAATCAGACAGACAGACAGGGAGAGAGAGAGACAGAGGGAAAAGAGAGAGGTACTGCGCTTTGATTAAACTGCAAATCGACTTCAGCTCCACAGTAAATAATATAAATACCGCCACTCTTTACTAAAACCCACACGTCCTAATTCTCCACACATTGACACATTCTTTTCATCCCCAAACGAACAAAAAAGCATCACAAAATGACAACATTTTCCAAAAACACTGCAGTTAACTCATTTTGTGCCCACCACATCCCCAAATTAGACAATAATAATTTAGTCAATAATATGCAGTAGACTAAGACAAAAACGACATAGCAGTAACAAATACAGCCTGTAAAAATCACAGTCCTTTCCTGTGCAAATCACACGGCCTCATTGAGGGACGACAAATTCTATAACCCTTCAATGTCAGGGACCCGCATGTAGTACATATTGTGGCCTTAGGCAAAGCAACCCCTTAGACAGAGAAACACACGCGCCCGGGCTTTTCATTTGTGCAGAGAATCGTATAATCAAGAATGTTAACATCAGGGCAGACTAGAGGAAAGTCACACTTCACACTTTCACTACCCCAACTGGCAGCAAAGGATAGCTTGAACACCCAGAGGACTCCATCACCCAGAAATTACAAAGCATGATGTCGGTATACTGCACGCTATTCCGAATAAAAATAAATGTTGTTCATAGTATCTGGTCGGCGTGGAGACTGTGGGGAAAATCTTTTTAGGAGAGTTCAGCCAGGTTTATTTGTCCCTGTTCTTACAGTGTGTAGAAAATATTTCCATTCTATGATTAAACACAGAACCTGATATTATAAATCCAATATTTCTCTTGACAATTCAGCTTTAAGTCGCTTTGTGATCTAGGAGAGTTGCCTTTGTCTGTTTGCTTGTGTACTTGCTTTTATCTGTACTTCAGGCAATCCACATCTTATGGGTTTTTAAAATAGGAGTATGAAGTAAAAAATAAAGTCTAAAATATAGTGTAGAGTTATTAAAATATTCACATGATGTGGATGCTCTGCAGGTTCAGACATTCACAGGCTGTTTGTGTTCTTCTGTGATAAAAGTTCCCAAAAATATTATTGGCTGTTTATTCTAAGATAATTTAAGGCAATCTCAGCTGGATAATTAAAGTGTTCACGGTGAGAAACAAAGTTATTCCCTGCTTTGCTAAAGAATGTTTCCAAGTAAAAAGGTGGCTTTTAAAAATGGGTCCCAACTGAATTCAATATTACACATAATGACTTCCAAATGATTGGAGACTGATAAAAATGATTAAAAAAGAAAGTGACAGCAAGCTGTAAATAATTATTTCACTCTTTTCCACTTTCGATTCCTTCACTATTGATTTGTAGCATGTGCAGTTGAAAGCCACAGGAGGGAAGCAGATGAAGTGAGATACACTGAAGTAGGTTCACAAGAGGACATTAACACCTCACATACTCTATTCCTCTCTTCATGGCCCCCTAATCCATTTATTCTTTATTTCTGTCCCCTGAACAGGGTCAGTGTGAATAATTGAGTCATTTTACAATGAAATATTGACAAGAAAAAGAGTTGGCCATATGCATCTAAGTGACCTTTCTGCCTTGCATGATGTCATTGTGTTATGAATCATGCATGAAACGTTAAAAATGATTTTTTTTCTGCCAGGTTAGGCAGCTAGTCCCATAGGAAAGACTGGTAACCTTGCACACATTTCCAGGACAAACCAATTGTTGGTTTTGCATTCATACCATACATCAAATTATCTTGGGAAAATATGTTCTGAACTTGGAAGTAACTTAGAAGAAAAAAGACCCCCACAGAAATCTGGCATCATGCGACAATGATGAAACACTGACATAGGGAAGTCATCAGAAACACAAGCTATAAGAAACACAAGCTATTCCCTGTCACAGCTATTTAGTGCTGTCTAAATGAGTGCCTGCAAATGTGTTTGTGTCAGTTATTTTAATAAAATGTGCGCTTGTAGGCCAGTACTCCCACCATGTAGTGCTGACACAGACACTTCGCTTGATCACAGTTCTTTTAACTCTGTTGTTTTCATTTTGCAATACATTTTGAAATCATGTCCTGGCACAAGGTGCTCAGAAAAACATCCGGACTCCAGTTGTGTTGGCAACTACAAATATGCACAACACATTTTAGGTCCTGGCTCATTGTTCAAGAACCAAAGTGTTTCTGGTAATTAAAACTCTCTCTCTTTCTCTTTAGACTATCGCCCACCTCCCATTATGCCTCCTAACCGAGGAGGAGGAGGCGGAGTGGGTGGAGGAGGGGGTCCAGTTGGTGGTGGAGGTTCCTCCTCTTCCTCAACCAGCCGCACCACCACCACTCGTTCTCCTCCCTACTTCACCACCCCACGGCCTCTCCTCACCACCTCCCCCGGCCAGCGCTGGCGGACCACCACCACGGTTCGCCAGGCAGTCCTGGTTCCCGCCGGTGGCTCAGCATCCGACACCAACCAGATTCCAGACACCAACCAGAAAGGAGGACGCTCTCCTCCGGTGCAGGTCCTCCCACCAGCCCCACAGCCTCCTGCCCTTCCTCCCCAAGACTTCTGCAGTCCAAGGCTGACAGCCGAGATATCATGGCCCCGGACTCAGCAAGGCCAGAAAGCCAAGCAGCCCTGCCCCGTAGGGACACTGGGTAAGAGGCTGTAAGGCGCATTGCCGAATGTATAGTGGAATTAACATGTTAGGATGTTACTAGATGGTTGGTAGCAGTATGTCCTAAAGGTTTGTCCATAGCCTTTTTCTACTTGTTCTTTTTTGCAAACTCTTCCTGGTGAAATACGAGTGTAACCATGTTTCATTGGCAAAGGTTGACACATTGCTTTACCCTTTTCCTAAGTAAAAGCATAACTACCATTATTAAATCCAAAATTCAAAGCAGCAGAACAAAACATCCTTTATGAACAGTCTCGACCTGTAAAAAGTATATAAATGCAGTAGCAGGTCTATACTCCACATACTGCAGGGCTGTTATTCATAGAGTGCATCACACTTTATGAGCTGCATGTGTGCTAGCACGTGAAACCTGTAAATTAACAAGCTACTATCTCCAATAAACAAATGTAGTCAGTCAACAGAAATGTTCAACCACATTAAAGATGTTCAAGAATTTGGACCAACTTTTGTTTTTAACTGGAATGGTTCAATTGTACATTGGTAGGTTTGTTGTTTTTAAAAGTCACAATTAAAGTGTGTTGAATCGACAGTAATCTGTCAATTAGATATTTTAAATGAAAATGAATAGACACATGGTTATATGCAATATAGACACACCAACGAGATGTAAACATGGCAGTGCGTAGGGAGGATCTGACAGTGAGGAACAATATTTTCTACAGCAATAGACAAACCTTGATCACCAATTTGTATTGTATTGTATTGTATTGTATTGGTATTGGCACAGACAGTGTAACTGAGAGCATTTAGATGCAATGGAATACAGATGGAATATGGGGTGTCTTAAAAGTAAGATTACAACATATACAATCGAAAATGTATTGGAGAAGAAGTTTCTCATAACACACAAACATTTCCTGAGGAGAAGTTCTCCTATTTCAATCAATTAACCCACATGACAAAGGTGATTCTTCAGTCCTGCTTGTATCCCTCCCACACACACACACACACACACACACACACACACACACACACACACACACACACACACACACACACACACACACACACACACACACACACACACACACACACACACACACACACACACACACACACACACACACACACACACACACACACACACACACACACACACACACAGGCACACACAGGCACACACAGGCACAGACTGCTTTAGTGAACCCAAGGCATCTCAAGACTCTTCGTGTCTCCTGGTGAATGTCAGCTCTGTCTTACCCCGTTTGTTTTTGCTTGTTTTGCAGGGGTGGCCACGTACGTGTGCATGGCCCATTTGGGCTACTGGGATCCCCAAGGGCCTGACCTCAGCAACTGCACGTCGCCCTGGGTCAACCACATTATGCAGAAAGTAAGTCAGACAGCGCTGTTGGCCCCCACAGCTCCCACCGAGCCCTCCTTAAGGTTATATGTTATGGATATAGTCCTTGAGCAATTTCTCACACATGAAGACACATGGACTACAGGGGAAGATTGTAGCCATGTTTCCATCTTCAGCTGTTAAAGCGGACTTGTTTGTGAGATCTAACAGTATTTATTTGGCTGTAGGGGGATGGATATGTCCCATAAGGTCATTCACTCACGCTGTGCTTTCATCATAATAAGCTACCTCGCATCATAATAGGTTAATTTACATGGAAAGCATTCCTTTTGCTTGGGTAAACATCACTGTGTTCTTCAAGATGATTTTATTATGGAAAGTGTTGCCCCAGTAAATACTTCCCACAATTTCAATGTATGGCTTTTGTAAATGTTCTCAAGTGGGCCACAAGGCTATAAGGGTTTATTCTTAATAGGACAAAACAATGACATTAGGAAACATCTCTGAATTATTCTTAAATATATTTTTTAACATTTATCGGTTGCTGGAAACAACACTGACCTTCTCTTGCCCTAATACACCCCCACTCCCTTCTTGTTCTCATCTTCCCTCACTCCATCTTTCCTTACCTCGCTGCGCTTCATCTTTCCTCCTTTCATTTCTTTACTTTTTTCTCTGTACCCTTTTGTCTTCAATGCCGTCCTCCTCTTCACACTCTCACTAACTTTGCTCCCAACTTTCCCTTCCCTTCTCACCTCATCTGACTTTCTTTTTTTTTTTTTTTACTTTCATCCATCTGTCGAAATCTTTGACTTTTCTCCACCCCCCCCCCGCCCCATCACACCGTTTCGCTCACAGCTCCGTTCGGGCGAGACAGCAGCAATCGTGGCCCGAGAGCTGGCAGAGCAGACCAAAGGTCTTCTGCGTCCTGGCGATGTGCCATCCACAGTGCGGGCCATGGCCCAACTGGTGGAGCTGCTGGACGTACAGCTCAGAAACCTCACCCCCGGGGGCAAGGACAGCGCTGCTCGCAGCCTCACCAAGGTACTGCTTCAAGAAAGTCTCAGTTTGAAGGTTAATGTATTGTAAAGGGTTGAGTGAGATGAATGATTTTCTTGCAGGAACTGATATGAGGAAGGATGCAGGGTAAAGAAAAGAATATTAAGTGAATGAAGGATGAAGGAGAGAAAGGGAACAAAAAGCTAGATAAATAGCGCCAGTGGTTAGTGGTATCGTCTTACATCATTCTTCAGGGGTTTGAAAAGTCTCTGTTTGCGGAGTTTGATGAGAAACCATGCATAATAATGTACATCTCCAGACAATATAGCTGCTATTATACATTATTTTTATCCTCTTCTGAGGGTCTTAAACTCACAAGTTTTGCTCAACATTATAGGTAATAGAAGACAACTTATTTGGCAACTATTCAGATTTAGTCAAACCCTGTTTAGCCCTTTTTATTAAAACGTACAGTACTCGAGATAAAAACAGGCTTGGGACACACTTTATTTCATAGCTCATTGTTTAAAGAACTTCAGACCTTTGAGCTATGGCTATGAAGATGCTGTCGACATAGCGTGCTTGAGTGCTTACTTCTGGATTACATTAATGGAAACTCAATCCTGAGTATGCAAAAGATGACTTTTACATCTCTGGTAGTCAAGGAAAGAATTGTGTTCTGTACTTTGTTTCATGTAGGCAATCAATTACAGTGAGATAAATCATTGGGGAACGGCTGGCTCGGCTGGCTAATTGACTAACTGACTGGATGGCGGACTGTTTCTTGAATGTCTCTGCTGAGGTCAACAGTGATAGGCGGGGTTTAGGAGTCAGATTGACAGATGCTGCCACCTCTTATAGAATCACGTTTTGTTTTTCTCCCTCATCTATGGCTCAGTGGCTCAGCCTTATTCACTTAGCATTTCCTCTGATCCCTCTTAGTCATTAAGTAACACGTGTCTAGTGAATACATACCAGAGCATGTGTAAGTGAAACAATTAATCTGCCTTTGCTGTTGACCAAATGGCCTGTTAAAGGTTGAATTTGTAGAAAAAAGTCTTCCATAAAAGAGGAAAAGCATTCCTCTTGTTTTCAATAATAGCCCAATTATATATACCTAATTGAGTAATATGTCAGCTTATTATGCTAATTTTTGTTAGGAAATCGAATATGACCGATCAAGCACGAGTGGCGTAGTAATTAATGCCATCAATTAACTTCACAGTAGATGCAGAGAATGAGGAAAAAAGGGAATGGAGGAAAATAAAATTATGAAAAAGATCTGGGAAAAAAAAGACGAAAGGAATAGTAGAAAGTTAGACAGAACATTATAATATATACCAAAGAAATTGTGTGCAATGTTAATGAAGGTGTCACTGCCTGCATGCACGCAAATGTGAGATTGCGTTTGTCCGTGTGTGTGTGTGTGTGTGTGTGTGTGTGTGTGTGTGTGTTTCTGAGAGGTGTTATATCGCTAACAGCTAAATTGTTTCAATTTTCAGCTTCAGAAGAGAGAAAGGTCCTGCAGGGTTTTCACACAGGTATTTCTGCTTCCTGGTATCGTTGATTACTTTACCACACCATATGACCCACATGTTCTGTTTTTATTCTTTACACTCAGCATGTAATTCACAAATTCAGCTTGTGTGTGATTACACATTGCAATGCTCTAGGTAGAATATCAATTCTATGCTGCAGCAGCTGTGTTATGATTTGCATCCCAACCCTTTGAGGAAGGCTCTAAACCACAGCGTGCATCAGGGTCACTGCTAACAAAAGTTTGGGTCTCCTCACAGGGTTTGCATTCTTTCGTTTTCAATTTCACTTTTTATCAGAATCAATGGCACTGATAAGAGGCCAAGATCAATATCAATAATAGCTCATCTATTTTGCGGTATTGTCTGCAGAATTGTAAACAGGCCTGCCTGGAACCAAATGACTCGCTATCCATCTCCATTCATTGAAATGCCCTCTCTGCTGCTGTATCAGAGAGAGAGAATAGAGTGTGATAGATACTCTGTTGCATATTGCTTGGTCACAGCCTCAGTGCCTTAAAAAATAATACCAGCTTGTGTTTGTGGCTCATTGTTCATTTATTTGCGTCCTTGTTGGTCTGCTTGCATTGATGTTTGTTCGTGTTGACGCCATAGGCTAACACCGTGAATGTAAAAGCCAACATCATTTAGGCATGTATCTGGTCAGCTAAAATCACTATTCAGATCATCAAAAGACCCCACCTTCCTCAACCATGCGCTGAACATAGACTGCAGAGACTCTTTTGCTCTCCCTGCATTCTCCGACACACACACACAACCACACCCCCTCACACACACACCCTTGATGGGCTAGCTGTTTTTCTCCTGATGCAGGCTTTTTTCCCCCACTCTCCCCTGAAAAGTCTTAACGTCAGCACCAGTCAGCAATGTCACATCATAGAACATGGCTTAGGACTATATGCAAGCTGACACACACTCACACACACACACACACACACACACAAATGCTACAACTATTTATTTATTTTCAACAATGATCTCATCCCGTCATATCAAGACAGTAAGACATGTTGATGTGCCCCTCCTCAAACCAGTACATGCTGAATCTCGATGAGTGGCTGCTTCCAGACAGTTGGTTACAGGTCAAAATCAAAACATTTTACCATACACCTTGGGTACAGCAGCGGGCTGGGATTGATCGATTATACAATTAGCCTTAGTAATGTGAAGTAAAATTATACCAACAGTCCCTTACTCTGCCAGATAGAAATGTGCGTGATTAGGGATGTGGTGTGGTGCTGCCCTCTCCTCGTTAATTATCTACAGCACTAATTGCCAAGTGAGGAGAGTGGGCAGGAGGTTTGGGTTCTTAATAGAGACGAAAAATAATTGAATTCTCTTTTTTCTTCCGTCTCTCTCTCCTTCTCTCTCTCTCTGTCTCCCTCTCACACTTCATCTCTCCTCCTCTCTCACTTCGTTTGGGGAACTGGGGACTCGTTTCATGTATACTAAATTGGCAATTTATTCATGATGAAGTTGGTGGTGTGGAGAGGCTTTCATGCTGTAGGGTGGATTGATGGAGGGAGGTAGAGTCTGCAAGGTAGACTGAGAAACAGAGAGGGGGGAACTAGGGGGGAGGGGTAGAAATTAAACAAAAAGAAGAGAGTCACAGAAACCCAAATGGAATGCGAGAGAAAGAAATACAATAAAGGGGGCAGTGAGGAGACAGTGATGCTCAATGACAATGTCTAATTTGCCCTCTATTTATGGATGGCGGGTCAGAACATGACATGCTGCGAATTTAAAGCCTGATTTAGCTGCAAACTCATCCTGTCAGAGAAGACAAACTCCAACAACAACTGACAGATAAGCCTGCTTCTCTGATGAAAACATTTCCAAAACATGCTCTTTCTCCCAGCTCGGCCAAGCGAATAAAAGAGGAAAACAATCCCTTCTTTCCTCTACTCTCACCCCTTTCTTACTTTCTAACTGTCATTTTACGAAATGTGTGCACGTGTGTACACATACTGTACATACATGCTCATGCACATGTGCCCGTGCTCCCCTTCTGTAGCTAGGAGTAGTAGAACAGCCCAGCTCTAGTCTGTGTTGCCACTGCTGTTTACGCTGGATTACCCCAACGCTTCAAAGCATTTCACTTCTGCCCCATTTACTGCCATGCGAGTGTGTGTTTGCATGCATGTTGTGGGTACGCACACACTCATGCACGTGCCTACCCTGTTATACATAGACACACACCAACTACACCCTTATCTGTCTCTGCAGAGTCTCTCCCCTCTTTGAAGACCTCTAAAAAAAAAAAAACCTGTCTCCATTTTAGCCCTCAAGTCCTCATAGGTCCTACTTCTGCAGATAGAAATGTCACCAATGGCACTAGAGCTTACACACACACACACACACACACACACACACACACACACACACACACACACACACACACACACACACACACACACACACACACACACACACACACACACACACACACACACACACACACACACACACACACACCTTTATTACATCTTTGAGTTTCTGATGTGGAGATGTCTGGACCTCAAGGAATTCATACCCCTTCTTCTCCTTACCTATCTCTCTCCCTTACAGATCCAATCGCAGTGCCAGCAAATTAAATTTCAATGAAAAATTATATGAAATTCAAAATGCAAGATAATCAAAAGTTCAATAAAAAGCAATGAAAAGTTTAATGAGAGTAGAAAAGGGGGGTTATCTAAAAGCACATCAAAGTGAGAGTGTTAGGGACTAGCACCAAGAGCGTGAGCGAATGGAAAGCAGTGCTTCTGCTGTCCTATCTGCCATGCCTCCAGAGCACCCCCCTAGTCTGTCTCTCTCTATGCTACTGTACAGCAAGTGGAGCAGAATGATGCACTGCAATGCTTCTCCTAGCCCCTTGTGCACACCCTCCAACACACACATTTTAATTCCATCACACATACAAGCACACTTTCATCCCGGACACTTAGCAAACGCACTTGACAATGCACCGCAACAATGTATGGCATTTATATGTCACTGCATATGGACTCATTCAAGCACAAACAGCATTAGAACAACAAAGAAAGCATTACTTCCACAACACAGGCAGTTAACAAGAAAAGCAGGTTTTATCTAACTGGGGTACTATGTTTGTAGTTTTGGCAATATTTCCATGAATAATGCCACTCATCAAGTTAATTACCGGGATTTGGGTAAATTACAATATTAGGATGTCCGACAGGGGAAGAAACACAAGCAGTCGGACATCATTTAGGTTTTTAACAAGTCTCCATCCGACAAAGCTATTAGGAGGAGAATGGCAAATTCTAAAAGGATTACCATAATAAAAGGGTGTGCACAGTTTCCTGCAGGATTATTTTATTGGGGGATTAACATTTTTTGTAGAAAACAGAAAAGGTAGGCCAATATAGGTAACTCAAGTGTTTGCTGAATCAAATGAGCTTAATAAATAAATGTTATCCAAAAGCTACAGGTAAATAACTGACCTAAAATGTACTGAGAAAAGGTAAGAAGTAGATACATTAAAATGTATTCTGTGCCAACATTTCTATATTAAAGTTTAAAATAGGAAATGGGGAGAGGCAGAACAGAAAATCTATATGATAATGTTTTATGTAAATCTATTAAATTATATTACGCTTACACCACAAAGTGCATTAACATGTCAACGTGCGGTATAGCCCCACACAGCTCTTATATCCATAGCATAAAACACGTTCACTTTCTGTAGAAAACATTCAACAACATGTAAACTGATTATCGATTTGGCCTATAGGCAGTAAGAGGATAAAACACAACAATGATAATAAATAAAACGACTCTGAGACACCGCAGCGGGTGCGAAATGCGGGCTACAGAAATGAAATAACCCAACACTCCTTATAGAATCAGCAGCGGAATAAAACATAACCACGGCAGACAACAGAGAGATTTATACACCACAGCGGCAGCAGCAACAAACACATATAGAGCTTGGCAGTTAAAGCACAACACATAGCGCACATTCACGCACGCATAAACACGCACACACGGCTTCAATGACGTTCTCGGGAGAAATACAACCATCAGAGGAAGTTTATTGCTGTACTCACCTGTTTGAAAGTCATTTTGTGGGTCTTGTGCACCGCGACGTCCCACTTATTTTTCTCCAGGTATAACTTCTCTCGCTCTTTTATTCTCAAACATACGACAGTAGACTATGTTAAATGACATAAAGTACAGTACAGTCCGCTTTAGCCTCGTTATCCCACCGTGTTTTTCAACGTTTTCAAACATGTTGAGCTGGATGAGGTTCTACACATTTATCAATCAAAAACAACTGAAAAGCATTCACACAACTCAATAGAGGTAAACGTTCCTCAGTACATTTAAAAATCACGCTGCAAGGTCCGGCAAGCATATTAGCATTTAGCATGCTAACCAGACCCAGCATGCACCTGTGTAGGCCTAGCACCTGTGTGTGTTTGATTTGGGTCACTTAGCGGACTGGCCGGCAGGGGGGTACATTAATTAAGGGAGACACAAAGTTTTTATTAAAATTTTTTATTTTTCCTTTAGCCCACTGTTCACAAACAGCTACGCCCAGACTTAAACTGGTTTACATAATCTAAATAAATAGTTGGCTTGTTTCAGGGCTTCAACAAATTATTATTTGAATCATTAATTACTATGTTGTTTTGCATATAGAATAACCAGAAACTAGGAGACTAGAAAGTCTGTCATCAAAGTCCATGTTTTACCTGATCAATATTGAAAAATCCAACAACAATAAAAAAGGAGCTTGTAGAAATGGCAAATGTTTGGAAATGTTACCTGATATGAAAATGTATTATAAAATGTATGATTATTTATATTATCGAAGTAATTGCCAGATTAGACGATAACTGTTTTGTCAAGAACATTTCACAGAATATTTAAAAAAAATTTTAAAAAGCTGTTTTTGCCTGGAAAATGGCGCGAATAATTTGCCTAATATTACATTTTCCATTAACCACAATTTATTTGAAACACGTATGGAAGCTTGTAGTCTTCCGTCACAGTCAACTGAATGGTTGAGATAGAAACAGATTTGCCGGTGTATACGTATGCAAGGGTGTGCTTCATATCCGCTCCTGCTTATTCTGGTGGTTTACTGAAGCAGTGGATTAATTAGTTTTTGTTTACATGTTGCCCTCCCAAACTCATCCAATATGCATCCCAACTAATTAACTGCTAGCGCTAAAAGAGGACATGATATTATCATATTACCTTGTTGGCTAAGCACCCATTTTTTGTGTGTGCTACACTGTATCTACATTTGGATATCACACCCCCAAAATAAACAGGTAGGATTAGCTCTAATTCCAGAGGACAAGTGCACATTTTGTAGCACATGCTATCAACACTCTAATGAGTCATTACCGGCAGTGTTTCTCCATGTAGTACTCTGTCTCTACCCACTGCAAACACAGACAGCCTGCTTTCCTCCCTCTTGGCCCTAACACTGAGTGAGAGGAGAAGGGACGATGTCAGATGGTTGATGCGCGAATGCCAATAAGCTGATGTCTTTCACCCTTCCTCTCTGGCCTTGCAATTCCCCAATGGACACCCCCTTTGCTTTTATAATGGCACCTGCGTCCCCTTTTCCATTTTCCCAGCCACCTTCCTTGAGAGAGAGAAGCATTGAAAACGTGAGTGATAAGTGAGGGATGGGAGTGCGTTTGCAGAATGGTGGTTTACAGTTGGCGAAGGAGGAAATAAAGAGGCAGACGGGACTGTGAGATGTGTGTGTTTGATAGCACCTGTATTCGCTTTTCCGCCTCCCTTGTTCCCAGCGGACGCCTGTCACAATGGACTCACTGGACTGTTTTATCGCTCTCCCATGGCTCTCCCCTTCTTTTTCTGTCCTTTCTCCACCAGCTCTCACTTTCTTTATCTCTCCCAGGGTCTTTTAGGATGTGTCTGTGTGTTACTGTGTGTGTATGTGGGTTGTTTATGTCTGAAAATGAGGAGTTGAATTCTTAAGAGCAGAAAGGAATGTGTGTTGGAGACAAAATAAGTATTGTTTCCTGGAGAGCGACTCATCTATGTGAGCCAACTCTTCTCAGTTTGGTAATATTTTTGGATTCCTAACCGTTCAGCGCAGTTGGATATGACCCAGCCGACATTATCTGATAAAATGTTAATTTTTACTCAGACCCTCAAGCACAAGTTTTCAAACTCAAAGATAAGACTGTTGCTTAGTCTTAAAAAGAGAGGAGAAGTAGGGGAAAATGAGTCAGGTTTGGGGGTGTAGACACATGGTGATTGCAATCAGCTAATTAGCTTAGCTTGATTTTGAGGACATCTGTGATGGATTTTCAATCACAACATCCTTTTTGTAAAGAGACATGAAAAAGAAGGTGGTAATGAATAATAATAAGTGCGGGCCATAACTTTGGAAATGTATTTTTCATTTAACAGCTGTGTTTTGCCTTTGTTACGTCTGCATGGGAATGCCACATTTGCATTGCTTACATCTTATTTTTGAGTGTCATGATTTATCACCATGATAAATGAAAATCCACTGCTTTCTCAATGTTGCATCACACTGACTGCTGTCTTCAGTGTTATTGGTGAAGCAAGTGCTTTTTACTGAATTAATTTGCCATAATTAACTTCAAAGTGTTGGCATTAGCTTCCTCTATTTGACTCCCATGTTTCTGCTGCTGCTCTAGGCTATGGTGGAGACGGTGAATAATTTGCTGCAGCCAAGAGCCCAAGCGGCGTGGAGAGAACTGCCCACCAGCGGGCAGCTGCACTCGGCCACTCTGCTCCTCGACACTGTGGAAACAGGAGCTTTTATGTTAGCCGACAACCTCCTAAAGACTGACACTGTGCAGGAGACCACTGACAACATTCGTGAGTACATTTGTTTTCCCCCTTCCTATCTTCAAAACTCAGTTGGACCATGCAACTGTCACAGAGCCTGTTGAGATGCCCTCGAGCAAGGCACTTAATCTCCATTAGCACTGGTGAAGCTTCACAGTCACCAAGTGTTGAAGACTGTGGTGGCAGCAGGCGTATCTCAAATGTTGAATTTATGGCTAGGCTAAAACAATAGCATTTTACATCTTGTTGAATTGGATCTGAATACAATGTCCTGAAGGAAATCCTTTTACTACAGCATGCTCAGATTTAGGCAGAAATATAATTCTTAGATTTCACACTTTTCCTTCTTATATCTTATAATAACTTAAACCAGTTGGCTGCTAAAGATCTAAGGATATGATGCAATGTCATAGTAAGAGGCAACACTGACACCAGGCATTTCTGAACCCTTCACTTCAGATCTATGTTTGATAACACAAACCAGAAACAAAGTATACAATCTAGCTTCACACAGCATCAATTAAACGGCTGGTGTTAACCTTTGTAGGGCAGAATAATGCTATTGTTTCTCTCTTGGACTGTTAAGAGAGGAATGTATACAAGTTACGGCCTGGCTGCATAATATATTGGTGACAGCAGTAATCGACAAAGAGTATTAAATACGAAAATTACATATACATTAGAGCCAACAATACCTTTGTAAAAATCCTGCTTTTTAAATATGTATACTAAACGTCATTATAATACTGTATACATCATTATGTGTTTGTATGTTATTTCATAGGTTTTAGTTAAGATGCATCTTCTGAAGAAATTCAGGATGACTCCTTTAGTGTGAAATATTTTCTGATATTTGTGTGTTTTACTCAATTTACCGCTCTAACAAATTCATAATTAGTGTGCATGAATAAACACAAAAAACAGAACAAAAAATCTGTTATCTTTCCATTAACATTCAACAGATGTCAAAGATAACCATGTTTATTTTAATGTATCCCGTTCTCCAATCAGATGAACTGTTAATCAGAAGTATCTAATTTTGAGTCCTGAAACAACATAGCATAACCAAATTGGAAAGAATGTAATTCCACAACACTTTTACTAATGAAAACTCATCCTTAAGTGATGGTCTGTCCCTGATTGGACTTGAGACAATCATTTGTAAATGCATGTCCTTCTGTTACAATAGTACTGAGCAAATGACTAGTTTTTCCATAAAACACAATATTTCAATGACTACCCCTAATACCTGTCTACCTCCATAAACATCCTGAAGCAAAACAGAAAGAAAAAATAATAACTCTGATTGTATTTTCCAAAGATGATCAATTATTATATATTATGCTAATATTTCTACAACAACGTGTACAATACACTTAGGTTATACAGCTGTATGCCCCCCTATTATGTACAGCCTGTTTTATTATGTAGAGCAGGCATGTTAAAAATGTCCAGGTTATTCTTTTAGAGGTACTGAAGGGTCACATCCACAGAGACCCACGCTCATCTAACAAAATGCAAAGGAAACAAACTGCCTTTAGGGATCCAAGGCAGGGATGAATTGTTTTCCAAAGACAATAACACTTATTTATTTATTTTCCCTGTATTTTCTTCACTCCACTTGTAGGCAGAATTGACAAAGCAGAACAAAGCTAGTTATTATGGGGTTGTGCACATCGCTCTACTCCCCTCTCTTTTTCTCCTCCTTCCATCCCTCCTCAGCCTCTCTCCCTAATCCTCTCATCACTGGGCCATAGAATAAGGCAGGAATACTAAAGCCCTCTTTGCTCTTTGCTTGATGATATATCTCTGAGCCATCTTTTTATCCGCAGACCATCGAGTTGCACCCACTTGTGTTTCCCTTGATTATCTTCCTGTTTACTTCCTTTTTGATTTGATATTTCAAAAGCTCTTACAATTACTTCCCCCCATTACTAGGATTCACTGGGCTTGTATATGAACCAGGAGGAGATGAAAAGTCATGAAGGAGGAGCTAGGGATGATGAGTAAAGAAGAAGAGTGGATGAGTGCATGCTTGAGGGTGATGATTGTGGTGGAATGTCAAATGATGCTCTGAGGGTTTTCTTTGCTCACTTTCACATCAGTAGGCAATGAAATCATATCTATTTAAGTCACACAACATGGGGATATATTAGAGCATGTATTTTCTTGCTACAGATAGAAAGCGAGGGGGAAATTCTACAAAGTCATTGCTCTCAACATTTCTCTGTCTCGCTCTCTCTGAAACAATCCGAACCGTTGCCATCCTACACATTTTTTACCTTATATCATTTCAGACTTGTAATTCATCCAATTTTTTTCCCTCTCCTGAAAGCACCTCATATATACGGTTACATAAACAGTAATGGAGATGTAGGCTAGCACATCTCTGAAGAAGTTAAAAAAGGAAATCATCTTTCTGTGGGAAATTTTGGTCTCTGCATTCCTCTCCTTTTTGTTCCGTTAATCTTCCCTCCCAGCTAATCCAGTGGGCAGATCCACCATGATTATCTCTCCCTTTTATTCATAACCGCCTCTCATCTCTTTCTCTTCTCCCATCCTCACTTTTCTCTCTCTCGGGTTCCTCCTTCTTTACTCTACTCATTGCACTTTTAAGCCCCCCATGTTTTTTTTAACACGTCTTTCAAAGGAGAGTGAGCGACAGGAATAAATTATTTGAATGACACATTTTAAAGAAGCCCCTGCAGCTACAGTAGGTGATATTATTGTGTTAGATTGTTTGTGTGACTATGCGTCGCAGTATTAGGCGGATGAATAAATTGTATTATTATTAGAACCAAAACAGTGATTTGAAAGGATAACACAGCGTGCGCGTGTGATAACGATAATGAACAAGTGTGTATCTTAGGAGGAGGATTGTCATGACAAGGAAGCTTTAATTAGATTAGACTCAGCGTGTTTTCGATACCCCGTCGTTGTGTTGAGTGTGGATGTGTGTGTACAAGTATGTGCGATTGAGTGTATTTGCTAATTTGTGTGTGTGTGTGTGTGTGTGTGTGTGTGTGTGTGTGTGTGTGTGTGTGTGTGTGTGTGTGTGTGTGTGTGTGTGTGTGTGTGTGTGTGTGTGTGTGTGTGTGTGTGTGTGTGTGTGTGTGTGTGTGTGTACATAGCTTGAATGTTTAGTTTGGCTCGTGTGCAATAAGGGAAACTTAACCAGTGTTTCTATTTCTTCTGCCAGTATTTGCATATCAGTGTCTGTGTTTATGTCTGCCTGTCTCACTTTGCCTCCATTTACTCTCTCCCATCCTCAGCACCATCTCTTGCCTTTGTGCCCTATCTGTTGTTCTCTGTGAAAGAACAGAGACTTCTTTCCTCCTATCTCAGCTCTCTCCTCTAAATGTCTCTGCTAATTCCCCATTTCTCGAGCTTGCTCTGACTACCCCTCTTTCCTTGTTAGCTCTCTCCAGCACTTCACCCTGACCTCATCAACTTTCTTTTCCTTTCACCCTCTTCTCCCACTCCACCGCCTCCTGCACTCTCATTTCCATCTGAGCACGTCTTTGTGTTGTTTATTTGATCAAGGAGCTGTTTTCACCATGAAAGCAGTGTCTAAATCACCAAATCACTCAGAAGCACGAGATCGGGATACAGCAAAGGTATAATTAGTCCTTAATTAGAAACTTTATCTAATACATTACACGGCCGTAATCAGGAATGCGCTAACAAACCTCAATGGTGAAATTAGTTTCCCACAATCCAAGAGAGAGGTTGGATTATCTACCTCGATGTGTTGGACCAGTTGCCTGGAGACATTGTTGCCTTTTTTAGTATGAAAATTCAAGATGTTTCACTTTGCCAGCTTTTTTCATTTTCTTTGTTTAGACGAAGCGAGGATTCAGGATTCATGCCTGTGTTCTGCTGCGAAGCACTTAGTGAGAAAACATGGTTATTACAAGAGCCTGCCAAACAAACCTGATGTATCATGCTATGCTGTGGCTTGATATAAGGGTGTGTGTGTGTGTGTGTGTGTGTGTGTGTGTGTGTGTGTGTGTGTGTGTGTGTGTGTCCACAGAACTGGAAGTGGCCAGGCTGAGCACGGATGGGAACCTAGCTGACCTGACATTCCCTCAGTCAGAACTACATGGAAACTCCATCCAGCTGTCAGCCAGCACTCTCAAACAACACGGCAAAAACGGTACAAGAGAAATCTCTCATTATCTCTTTTTCTCACTCTCACTATTATGAGGTTTATGACCTCGCTGTCTTTCTCTCCCCCTCTGTCTATTTCTGTCTGTCTAACCCACTTGCAATATTTTTTTCCCATCATTAAATCTTTCTCTTGTATCCATTGTCTATTTTAATCATGGTTTAAGCCAACATCTATCAAGCACATCTCCTCCATGTTCCTGTGTGTCTTCTTACAGGTGAGATCAGGATGGCCTTCGTGCTGTACAGGAACTTGGGGGCCTACCTGTCCACAGAGAATGCCAGCGTCAGACTGAGCAGCGAGGCAGTCTACCCAAATTACTCCGTTATCGTCAACTCCCCGGTCATCACGGCATCCATTAACAAGGAGAGCAATAAGGTTTACTTGTCTGAGCCTGTGGTCTTCACTGTCAAACACCTACAGGTAAGAACGATGCAAGGTGATGACTTATTTTTTAGACTAAAGGATAAGGCTGATATTGTGTGTGTAACCAGGCTTAAACAAGTTTATCCCTTTGTGGCAGAGACTTCCACTGCCATCCAAAAACTTAATAAAAACACATTTATGAGCCACACAGTTCAACAGGGAGACATGTTTCTTCATTAAAATGAACATGGGCGCTGTAGTTTATTATGATTACATTTCACACACACGGTTCTTGTGCTATAAATACTCACAAGAGCACTAAATGTGTGTTAATCCACAGCTTAGAATAGTTCCCAGTAAATGTACTATTTTACTCCTGTAATAATAATAATAATTATTATTATTATTATTATTATAAGAAAATCTTTTCACCACAGAGAGAAAAACAGTAAAATACCGGAAACCCACTCCTTAAACACTTTATACCTGAAACACAAACATGAGTATTTGACACTTGATTTAGATTTGATTGCTGTGGGCTTGACTTAGTTGAATATGTATTTATCATGTCTAAGTGTTTAAAGATATTGGTCATCATTGCACCTGATTTATGAGATGTCGTTACAATAATTCATTTGATTGACTTGCCAAATACAACACACCAACACTCTAGTATTGACAATAATTTGAGACTGAATAAGATAATGATTCCCTGCTTCATTCTTTATAAATTGTACTGCTCAATGCGACACTTTTATCTTCTCACTCAACAAGCAAATGTTGATCCAGTTGGTGATCCAGCTTGTTGGCAGCAAAGAAATCCTCAATGTGTCACTTGCTCATTTTGAGAGTAACTTTACAAACCCAACACACAGAGCTTCAGTTGACACAACACAAGCAGCGTATACACTTTAGACTCTCACACAACAATCACGGACACAGCGCCTCCTGCCATGGCTATTTGTTTATTTGTTGCTGCACTCTCTCATTCTGTCCCTTCTGTTTGTTGTTTTGTTGTTGTGTGTGCTTGACTCCCTCTCTGTGTTCCTTCCTCTCCATCCCTTTCTGCACCAATGCCTCCCACCATTTTCTCACTTTCATTGGCTCTCCCAACACTTCATCTTCCTACCTCCCACCTCCCCATGACTAAGTAACCGTTCTCTGCCTTCCTTCTCCCCTACCCATCCTCCTCTTTGTTCCCCTCTCTCTCTCTCAATTTTTTCCTCCATGTCTCGGATTTTGTCTCACTCTCTGTCTCTCCTCCTCCCTTGCCCCTAGCATTCGGAAGAGAACTTCAATCCCAACTGTTCATTCTGGAGTTACTCCAAGCGCACCATGACGGGAATCTGGTCTACCCAGGACTGTCGTCTGCTGGCGACCAATCGCACACACACCAGCTGCTCCTGCACACACCTCACCAGCTTTGCAGTGCTTATGGCCCACGTCGAGGTGAAGGTAGGCGTTTATTCTGCTGTGCCTGCCAGGCGGGGATGGGCAGGATCAAAGGGTCAGTTGTTCATCATTTGATTAGCAGTGGCTGGCAAGGCTGGTCAACAGAATCTCAAAAGAGGAAAGGAAGGAAGAGAAGGAGACCACAACATCTGGAAAATAAATTAGACCTCTGCAGGCTCTCCACTACTGAGTAATCATACTTGGCAGGAAACACTTTACAATTGATTCGTCAGGCCAGATGACATTAGATTGACAAAAATATGAGAAAGTGAAAGTATACAGTCTATGGAGTTCTGGATTACCAAAACAGATGCTTTTTTAATTAACTATAGAAACTTGGAACATTGGAAAAAGGTGCAGGTCCTTCTTATTGTAAAAATTACATTTCACAGATCAAAAAGTGAAAGGGGCTCATTTATTTTGATATCCATGAGTCACCGTGGGCGGTGGATAAAAAACCTTATTGTCCCGCCGTGTGTGGGATAAGCGCTCTTTGTCTCCCTCTTTTGTTACGTTAAGACCAACTTCCTTCACCGCAAATCGGCTCTTGTAACTCTGGATATTGTGTGACACCCAATCTCTCCCTCTGGGCCAGAGGATGTGTGTTACTTCTAAAGGGGTCATGGTCAGAGCTAGCTTGGCAGCCCTTTGTGAAAACAGTGTGAGGGTTTGAGCAGTAGATCCATCACAGCAGTGCTATGTTGAACATTGCTCTAGCTGCCAGGTCGCAGGACACTGATGGATAGAGCCAGCACACCTGTGCAACGCAGCGTAACGCTGTGGCCCTGAACGCGCAGCGACACACAGCCAGACTCACATCAGTCAGGGGAGGGGGGATGTGTGTCTTTTTTACAGTGTGCTTCATGTTACAGTATGACTCGTGTACGTTATTTTGCAACCTAAAGCTATTAAATAATAATAATAATTAATAAATGGCTATTAAATGATCCACTCTTTTCTTGCACTTCCCACAGAAAGCAGACAGCATGCACGACCTGCTCCTGGACGTCATCACATGGGTGGGGATTCTGTTGTCGCTGGTTTGCCTGCTTATCTGCATCTTCACCTTCTGCTTTTTCCGCGGGCTGCAAAGTGACCGCAACACCATCCACAAGAACCTCTGCATCAGCCTCTTCATCGCTGAGTCACTGTTCCTGGTGGGGATCAACAGGGCTGATCAACCGGTAAGATGCCAAGATTTTCTTGTGGGCAAGCATAATCCTTTGACTATATGCTCATTAATAAATGAAAAAGATAAATAAAACAAATACTTTGTAAACAGGCTACATTTCAAAATGTTTAATTTATGCTGTGTTGGCACACACTTGGCATAACTTTCTACTGACCGATACCACGGATCATACTGCTTTGTTGGCAAAGTCAATTGTGAAATATTTAATAACTGGCTGTCAGTGCTTTACCACATTGCAGCCACATGAATAAGGAATAGCAAATTTGTTACATTCATCATTCCCGGAACTAATCTAAAGCAGAGATTTCTCTTATTGGCTGTTAAACATACCATACATTTGTATTCAAACCAGCCTGGATTGTGGCATTTTTCCTCGTAAAATGAGAGGGGAAAATAAATGTAAAAGCAGTTACTGGCATGGTTCTTGCTGCACTTGCTAGGTTTCCATAACATCGTTACTATACTGCACATTAGAACCTTTCCCAGATTAATCGTTTTACAGTCTAAGGCTAATTCAGAAAGGATGGCCAACAAAGGCATAAGCAGTCAAAAATATTACTAGAAAATCAGGCTAATAGTTCAGTCAGGTTGTTATATTTCTTAAATGGAAAGTTAACTTTCATATAACAACATGTAGGTACAGAAAGAGCTACTCTGTTTGTTGTTTTGTTCCCAATTCTAGCAGAGGTAATTTAAAATGCAAAGTGCATACACCACAGACTTCCTTATTGGCTACATACTGTATGAGGCCCATTTGTTTGCTGTGTTTTAGCTTTGTTGATTTGTTATGCTGTGTCTCAGTCCAAAGTTTCTTTTGTTAGTCATTTCCTCCCCTAGGCTACAGAAGCTGCAGTCTTTCTCTTTTGCTAGTGAATCCTGTTGTTTTTTTTTCAAACTAATACTTTCACAAAGGCCACGTAAGGCAGGATACAGAATTTGGGGTCAACCTGATTGGACCATTCATATAAGATTTTCTCACAAGGCAGTGTGTGCCAACATCACTTTTAAACTGTAGAATCATCTTGTTTAAATCCAGGCCTGTGGGTGTAACAGAATTGTGGACATTGTATTGAAATATTTACTCCACATATTGATCCTGAAATTGCTGGCAAAATGGTGTCACTTATTATTTCTTTTTAGTCTTCTTCTCAGAAGTTGATGCTATTGTATGTGGTCAATCATATTCAAGTGCCTCTGAGATCAGTAAGAGCAGAATTCATGTTGGGAAAAAATATGCTTCCAATATGCAATATAAAGGCCTGTTGTACATTTTAGTAATTCAACGGATAGTAGAAAATGCTAAAACATAATGTATAGTACCAGGTTGTAAATGGCTTATGAGCGGAGCCAGGCCAGGTCGGATAATGTATGTTGACATTCAGACCAACCTCTGGGTTTATGCTGGGTCACTGGGTCAGTCTTAACTGGCTCTGTGTCGTTACGTGCATCAAAATGTCAAGTGAGGAATACAATGATCCTTATTCTTCAGAGTCAGGTAAAGATTGTTCATGCAGCACTTTTTATATTTGTAATATTCATTTAAAACTATTAATGTCATAACCAGGCAACAGTTTACTATTATTTGCATGACATTATCGACCTTAAAGGTCCCCTATCATGCTACTTTTCAGGTCCATATATGTATTTTGTTGCTCCACTATGACATGTTTTCATGCTTCAATGTTGAAAAAGCACTTTATTTCCCTCACACTGCCTGTACATAAATGACCACTTTTCACTCCGTCTGAAAACGCTCTGAAGAGCTCATGCCCCGACGTTTGCAAAAGCGCACTCTGCTCTGATTGGTTAGCTGGCGACTCTGTTGTGATTGGTCAACCGCTTAGAGATTTGTCAAATGTCCCGCCCCTGAAAAAAACTTTAAAAAAAGCATCGCTTGTTGTGCCGTACCAGTTCATTACAAATAAATAATGATAAATTATCAGTAATAATTTCAAAGTGACACAGAGACATCGGACTAACCTTCAGCTGCGTTTGTATGACCTTGAACACAACCTTTGATCACAAACAGCAAATACTGTTTGCTATGGCTCTGTAAAGTGAAGCAGTTTTCTTGCTCTTTCTTGGTTCTAGTTCAGTGAGTTTTGTTCATACAGTGATGAGAATCCGTGGAATCCCAGGCTTCATATGATATATGGTTTGTGCAGATAGCATGAAGTAAAAAAATCGCGGTAGCTCACTAGGCGCTATGTAGCGTTAGCTTGTTTTCGTTTAGTGCTGATTTAGACGCTTGGTGGAATAATAATTAAGCTTTGCTACGACACACTGACGGAGCCTTCAGATTGGCCCATATCTTCTGCCTATTTTCTTTCATTGGCTATTGCATACAGCAGACAAGTTCCATAGTTTTCAAACCTACCGTAGTTCACAAACTCATATTGACCTATCTTGTGTCAAAAACAACAGGGAAAAAATATTTTTAGTGGAAGGTCCCCTTTAAATTAAATTAAAAACTGAACAAGTATTTGATTGCCCGTTATTCGATTTGAACTCTTATTATTTTTCATTTTAACATTATTAACTGCTACAGACTTTCTTCAGAGGAGCAGGTTGAAAGATTCAAGTGGACTGAATATGATTTTTAACAGTGGTGCCATTCACTGCTACCCTTGCTGCTTGTGTGAAAAAGGCTAAAATAACTGCACTTTTATAACCTAATTGCTCACTTTCTACTTTTCGCTTCCACTACCCAGACCATACCAGATTGGGACTTTTTGTTACAGTTAATGATGTATGACTGCTGCTGCCCATGTGGAACTGCACTCAGCTTTTGCAACCCACAGCTCCACAAGAGGAGGAACAATAACAAAATTTAAAGCTATGTGGAAAAAAGAACCAACCGATATAAAGCGCCATCACTAATGATGCAGTTTTGGCTCGACTATCAGGGTCCACATGGTCTGCATTCTAGTCACAGCCCTTGTTGTATAATCCATATGGTCCGCATTCAATACGCCAATCATGGATGGATTAGGACCTTAAACCTCACTTGGATGCAAATACTTAAACAACAATCGTACCGGTCAGATTCTCAGATTCTCCTCTAATGCCTCTGGGCAATGTCACCCAAAAATAATCAACATTTATTGTAGTCAACCTTGATGTGGGCTATCATTGTCTTACTTTGCTATGTAATTACATAATGCAGTTTTGGACATTGTACACATATTTGTGCTAGCTATCTCGAGTATTTTTCAGTGAGGGAGAAAGTGCTCAGGGCTGTATCTTTTATCCCTTTCATAGTATTCAAGAATCCTGAGGCCTTTGCATCCTGCTGAGCATTCAATAATAAAACATAATTTACTTGCTTTGACATTGAGGTGTTTGTACTCCTCCTTGTCAGTCTATGTTTGTGGGTGTTTGTGTCGGAGCAGAAATCCTATTGCTTCGTATGTACGTGTGCCGACGTATTTGTGTGTGCCATTAATTACTGGTGACTATTCGCGACCTCCATTAACATCTTCAGCGTCACTTAGCTCGCAGCAGGTTAAGCCAGCAATTCCAGCAGGAAAAAAAACGAATTGACTTTGCATAAGCAGCCACTTTTTTGAACCTGTGTGTGTGTGTGTGTGTGTGCTTGCATGTGTGTATCTTTGTGTGAGTAAGCTACACTGTGCGATCATTAGAAATGGAAATGAGTGACTCCCTCGCCCCCTAAACTCATTGTCTCTCAGACATTAGGTAATTGTCTCTCACTGCAAACCCCTCCATTATAAAAGTCTGTCTGTTAGCTTTCCCATGCAATGATTTAGGAGAAACTCTTAGGACAATGCAATAAACGTCACAGGCAGGATATAACTGCTCAACTTCTCTTCTTGAGCACCCCTCTTTTCTTCCCTTCCTCTTGCCTCAATTGTTAATGTGGTTTTAGGTTTGATACCCCTCTTTCATTTCCCTACTGATTCTGTTTTCTAATTCAGGAGACTCTCTCAGTGTGTTTTCAAAGTATTTTCTCATCTGCTTCTCCTTCTCTTTTGCATTCCTTTCATCCGTAACTTTTCACTGGCTACAAAAATGTTTTCAAATTAGCTGAACTTGAATTGTAAGTATTAAGCCACTGATTGGTATAGGTCAGAGCAAATGTTATAATTTCTATTTGATATTTGATTAAGGACTCCTACAGTGTTTTGATTTTGTAGGTCATCTTAAACATGCAGTTCAGCTCAGCTCAAAGATGCAATTCATCTCTGATAGTGGCATAAAATCCCAACAATCTAAAATGACAGTACTGCTGGCTTTTCCAAAAATGTGTCAAATGTAATGTGTGCTTCGTCTCTTTCATACCAAAGGGCTGAGTCTCTGTAGTTGTACTCGTTCTGTTATTCGTTGGCATTGAACATAATCATAATGTATTTTCAACAGTGTTGCCAATTTGTTTGCCCCACTCACCACCACCCCCCTCTACTTCTCTCTCAGCCTCTTTTGAAAGTGTTTTGCTATTTCTGTTCTGAAATGTGGACAATCAGCCGAGGATGCTGCACCAACTTGTCACTTCTATTTGCTCATTTATCGTCTTAGATATCTTGCAGATGTAGAGTAAAATGTGAAGGAGGCTCAGCTAATATTGCTGTCTGGAAGTGATTTTCAGTCAGTCTGTCGCCTCTTATAGTTCACTATGACTGTGAGATCCATTTCTATTTTACGTGTCCTCTTCCTCCTATCTATTCCAGCATTGGCAGCCCAATTGTTAATCCTGTACATTTTCTTCCTAATGTGAATATCATAAATGATGACGTCTGACTCATATCCTTGTTGCCTTCAGAGTGTGTGTTTTTTTTCTAACCTTCTACCTCATCTGTGCAAATGTCTCACTGTATTTTTAAATCCTCTCCATGTATTCTTTGTCTCACCAGATTGCCTGTGCCGTCTTCGCAGCCTTGCTCCATTTCTTCTTTTTGGCAGCCTTCACCTGGATGTTCCTGGAAGGTGTGCAGCTCTACATCATGCTGGTAGAGGTGTTTGAGAGCGAACACTCCAGGACTAAGTACTTCTACCTGGCAGGCTACGGAGTGCCTGCTGTCATAGTGGCCGTCTCTGCTGCAGTGGACTACAGGAGCTACGGCACCGACCGAGTGTAAGGATAGAGGGGTGGCGAAGAGAGCATAGTGTGAAGGAAGGATGGATGATTGGGCCAGGGAGGAAGGGAGGGAGGAAGAGAGAGAGGCTGGAGTGCCTGCTGTCATTTTGGCTGCGTCTGCCACAGTAGACTCTACAAGCTGTGGTGCTTCTGAAGAGTCAATACAGAAAGGTTGAGAGGGGAGAGAGGAAGAGAAGAAGGAAGAGGGGGGTTGAAGTATGGGGACAAGCAGGGGAGGATGCACCACAGAGTGCCTGCATGAGCACAGCAGCGACAATGTGTGAATATGGAAGGATTTACAAGGAGGATAGAAGGAGGGGGTGCACAGTGGAGTCGATTGAGGGAGAAAAAGGAGGGTTTTTGTGTGAGTGTGAGAATGGCAGGATGGAGAAGGGAGTGATGGAATAGCGTGTCAGAGTGTGTACACGTCTTTACTGCTTTGCACTTGTGTGTGCTAAGAAGAATAAGCTGGCTTCTCCCCTGGAGAAAGTGCAGAGTGGTGAGTGGGACGAGGACATACATTAAGAGCACATGACAACGTATTGATGCATGCTTGACTTGTCCAACCTGCGACACATGGTGAATCAGTAAGCATCTCATTCATATTAAAAACATGCATTATAGGCCACCTACGAATACAGGAAAGGGAACATAATATGACTTTCACATGCCTGAACTGCCCACTCCTTTGCATGGACTCACAAAGTAGGCCAATATTTTATTCATTCAGTGCATATGCATATTATGTGCATAATGTAATGTATACGGTGTCTCTGACCTGTCCTCGTTTTATGACTATATAAAATCTTAAGGACTAAAGAGGGTATTAACAATGTGAATGTTGCATTTAGAAAACTCCTGCAATTTCTTATAAATGAGCAGCCCCATATAGAAAGAGTAAAATGACAAGACACTATAGAGCTGTTAAATGATTCACATGCTAACAGTCTCTGCTGCTCTTGAGGCCTGTTGCAGTTAAGACCTCAGAGTTACCCCTGGCTTCACATCAAATCGAAGAGGTTTGAGGACAGGGAAAATAGTTGAATTTGACGTTGTTTAACTGTCAAGCCCCTCCAATCTGTATGGCACTTAAATCAATATTTCATTGTGGGGTGATCATTAAAACATGAGAGTCTGAATGCCAAGCTCGGGATGAATAATCAGCCGCATGCCATTATCTAACAGATAAGAGATTTGCCTTGAGGAGATAGCTATGTTTTGACATAAACATACAAGATGACATCAAAAGTTTCTTAGAAGTTAGAGATCTCTTTATTAGAGACATTTTAAACCATATATGTGGTTTAAAATACCATTTCCACTAAGCAATGGATCTTTATTGTTTTGTTGGCCTCATGCGTCATAGATTTAAAAGGCAATTGACACAATTGTTTTAATGGCAAAGAACATTAAATCAAGAGAAAATAACGTATATGACTCATTTATCAGTCCAGCCTTGAAAATGGCACTGCTTATCATGTTTGACACGACCCTGTGAGACAAAACCTCTGGAAATATCATCTGCCATCCCTGCTGTGTCACCTTGTCACATAGCGTACCCTATTCTCCACATTAGCCAGTGGCACTGAGTCTCATTCACCTCCCATAATGAAGGTGGCAATGACTTAGCGAAGGAGCCCTAATGGAGGATACAGTGACACAGTCAGGGACCCATAATGGAGGGCTCTCTAATGTGGTGGAAATTGAAAGATTAATAATTCAAAAGCAGCTGGTCATGAATCAGTCGGCCATTTTGCTCCAGCGGTTTTTCTCTGCACCTTTCTCTGCAACCCGTTGGGTCTGACCTCAGTGGAGGGCACTCTGGGACATATTCCCCCCCCTCCCCATGCTAGCTGCAAGTGACGAGTGAAGATGTTTGGGGTAGTATAATTTAGCATAGAACAGTATATATTTTACTACCAATGCTAACCTTGGTGTCATAAATTAATGTGTGTGTGTATATGTGTTCATTCATGTCGTGTGTGTGTATGTGTGTGTATGTGTGTGTGTGTGTGTGTGTGTGTGTGTGTGTATATATGAGCTTCTCTCTTTTAACTTCACCCCAGCCATTCCCACACTCCATAAATAGCCTGGGATGAGGGCTGCATCCATAACTCAGTATTCAAATGAACAGTCATGTCATATTTTTGCGACCACAGGATGGCCGTGTCATATATCTGTGCCCTAAGGGGAAGTGAAGGTGAATTAATCACATGTGCTCATCCCTCGCTGTCTCCGCCTCTGTGTGTGATGTATGTTGGAAGTATGTTGATAGTGTGTATCCATCTTCCCGCAACACTTTTTCTCACTGTTCTTCATCTTTTTCACTTTTGTATCACTCCCCAGATTTGTCTCTCCTCATGGTGCATTTGATATACTGTATGTCACGTAATTTCACTGTTTTCACCTTTCGTGTGTGTGTGTGTGTGTGTGTGTGTGTGTGTGTGTGTGTGTGTGTGTGTGTGTGTGTGTGTGTGTGTGTGTGTGTGTGTGTGTGTGTGTGTGTGACTATGATGCATGTCCTGTTCCCTGATTGTAAATCCTTGTTAGCCTACATTTCTCATGCATGATGTCTCCCTCTCTCCCATCTCCCTCTTTCTATCTCTCTTTTCCTCCTTCTTTCTCACTCTCTGTCTCTATCTTTCTCCGTCTCTTTAGGTGCTGGCTGCGATTGGACACATATTTCATCTGGAGCTTTATAGGCCCTGCTACGCTCATCATTATGGTGAGATACACATACATGCATGCTTACACAAACTTGTCATGGCACTACATGTATGTGAGTGCCAAATGTTAGTGCCGAAACGACGGGTTGAATTAAGGTTTACGCTAATCTTCCTTACTCTTACAAGGTTTGCCATAGCTCCTCTGTGGTGGAAGTAAAAGCGTAAGAAACGTTGTGTCAATTTAATAATTTCCCACTCACGGATTAACTCTTAAATGGGCACATATTCTAACGAAGGACGTAGAGAACAAACCGTAGATTACGATAAGAACTCAAAGTGATGTTGCTCTTAAGCAGTTATTTAATGATCCAAGCACAGTGTTTTCTACTGGCCTAGCTACTTTATTACAATACAGCTCATTACACAGCAAAAAGGGGAACTCAGTTGGACAACCTCCCTAGTTCTTTCACAGAGAAATGTCAATGAAGGATGCTTTATCGGTCAGTTACTCCTAGGGAGAGGGAACAGTCCTTATACCTTGAATGAGTAAACAGAGACAGAAGTTGGACAACTGGGCAGACACTCAGACAGAAAAGAAAAAAATGTGGTGTTATGGAAAGAGAGAATGAAAGCTTTGGGACATGTTCCCAATTAGGTGAATGTCAGCATGTACACTGATGCTCTGTTCTCATTTTAGAAATGTCAGGCATGCTATCACCGAACTAACTGTAAGTGGGAGCTGTGCAGGTGGGCCTGCTCTGTTATGACTCCAAGCCCATTGTAACATATATAGCCGTGGAGACTCTGCGCAACAGTCATTATTAAACCACCCTATCTATGCATTAGCCGGCCAATAGCATCTATGAGAATTGGATATCTATTGTAACAATGATCCTTGGTGGTTATAATGACTGGCTGTATATTCCCTGATGCTTAAGCTGCTGTGTTTTCTGCACATAAAGAGCTGTTGATTATGTGCTGATACTGTGTCCCCAAGCCAATTACTGCTGGAAGAAAAAATGGAGTATTATGCACTGTGTGTGAGTGAATTGTTGCAGTGACATTGTATCTTTAATTAGGCCTGTTGTTGCAGAATATTAACTTGTATGCGTGTCTCTGTGTTTCAGCTGAATGTAATCTTCCTCGGCATCGCTCTTTACAAGATGTTCCATCATACAGCCATTCTCAAACCCGACTCTGGATGTCTGGACAACATCAAGTAAGTACATGTATGCATACAGTCCTGCCATCACACCAGCAGGCCTGGTTTTAATAAGCGGCTGTGATTATTTGTTTTCTTCGGTTAGCTTAGTTTAGCATTAAAGACGTGAAACAGAGTAAAACACTTAGCCAAACTCTGTCAGAAGATAATACAATTGTCCTCCCAGCACCTCTTACGCTCTCTAACGAAAACATATTATCTTGTTTGTTTTATCCAAACAACAACCAAAAACAACAAGCAGTGGATTTACGGGGGACTGTGCGCTGACTATTTCTTAGATGGCAGATAAATAGTCTTGCCCTCAACCAAATAGTAAATTATTGTTTTTACACTTCCTTTTATTTCCATGGATCAAATAAACAAGATATAATGTCGTAATAAGAAGCTTTAGATTGAGTTATTCTTTCATATTCACGTTAAAGACGTGAGAGTGACATCCATCTTCTTGTCAAACTCTCAGCAATGTAGCACCAATGTCTATTTCCCAAATATCTACCTTTTCTTGTTTTCCACTGTTCATCAGGCTTTTTTTATATAAAGAGCAACATGAAACACTTTTGTCAAACATTGTTTTAAGATGATTCTCATTAAAGAGATCATATTATTATTCCCAGGCATGTCATTACTAATTTCACCCTTAGAGGATGTTAAAATATGACTTCATTTCCACCGAAGCTCTGTCTACAAAGCAAACTAATCAGGATTGTGTTATTCTTCATTCCAGTACAGCTCAAGACAAAAACCTCAATCTAATTCAAACAATGTGTCATGGCTCTGAGCTCAATGACTTACTGAGGCACAGCTCAGAATGTATAATGTAAATCACAAAATGGCTTACTCATTTGATTTACCATTTAAATATTACTGTCAATGTATCTTTCATGCAGCAGCTTTAAGTAGGACTTCAAGTGGGAAGCAGTTCAGAAATAAAATGAAACCAGCTGATACTTGCTTCTGTGCCGTTCAGAGGAGCGTAATCAAAAAGCATGATGAAAGATGGAAATCAAAGAACGATTTAGAATATGATGCTTTTGGATCTTGTTTCCCTTTTTAATGACTTTCCACTGCCTTTTGGAGCACACTAAAAGCTGAATAGTTTTTAATATATTTCACTTCGTTAGTCATGTCTCATTGTGGTTCATTTGCTTGTTTATCATCATCATGCCCTTTTTGTTTCATTCTTTTTCTTTCTTTTGTTTTCTTTGTCTCCAAGCCATCATAAGTTGTCTTTGTTTTGGATTGGCTCTGGTAAGGCCACTCTCCAATCAGGATGCCTTTCGTCTTCTGAGAGACATTTTGATTGGTTTGCTTGTCGTTTTTTATTTGTCTGTAGAACCTGCCTTGTCTACACATATCCCTAAATTAACCATTAACCCGCCTTGTAAAATGGATTACATATTGATGTGTGATTTGTGAGCTCCTATGACCTATAGACCTGTGCTAATGTCCTATTGAAATATTATTATGATGAGATGTGAACAAGGGGAAACAGAGCTGAGAGAGAAACCACGACTCTGGGGAGCCCTGGAGGAAGAGGTGGAATAAAGGGATGGAAAAGTGAGGGATGAGTGTACCCTTTATTGAAGGGGGTCGTCAGACGAGCTTTATTGGAGGTTCTGTCTCGCCTGAATGGTGCCACAGAGGGCAACATCGAATCAATCACCTTAGTCTCACTCACTTACTCTCCTCCTCTTTTTCTCTTCCATCCTGCTAACTCTTCTAGTATCTCAACCTCTGTTTTTCTCTCTCTCTCTCTCTTTCTAACCTTACCGCCTTTCTTTGTCTCCATCCCTCGCATTAGAGGTGATCACTGTCCAGTCAGCCAATCAAATTAACAGCCATCATCGCAGCTGTGGCAGACCAGAAACTGTGACCTTTAGTGGGAAATGTCATTTATAATGGCTGTAATGTCCATCTACTTACTGCCCAGTGGAGCCACCCACAAGGCTCACACGCACACGCTCAGATGAGGACGTACACTGCATAGACATGCTTCAACACAACTGCATTCCTCTGAAATTTGTGCCTTATGACTCACTTCTGCTTACCCTTTATATAAAATGTAGGTTTATAGCCTTACACTTTTATTAAAATTCATTCCATTAAAGTCTTATAGTCACAGTTGGACTTAAAGACTACAGTAACCACTTCGCTATTGAAAACATATTTTACCCTCTGCCATGCACTTTAAGTGATGGAGTTTGGATGTAAGTTGGAAAAAGTCCTGTATGCTTGACCTTCTCTGTACTTGTTGCTGACGTCAGCTAGCATAAAATCTCCCTTCCTCTCATGAGACGTTATCGAAATGAGAAAATCCACTTTCTCTCTATTCTCTCACCCTTTTCGTAAGAGTGTAGTTCTTTTTTGGCAAAACCTCCCACTGTTTTCTCCATCCCACTCCAACAGTGTTGGGACGCCAAATGAACCCTCTCTAACCCCTTTCTCCTGCCTCGTGATCCCACGTATATTAAACTTGGCTGAACAGCTTTTACTGATTCAGGAAATAGACAAGCCTATTATGATATCCTTCTTATAATAAAACCCGTAATGTATACTTTACATTTAACGAAATAGCAAATGGTCATGTCAAGAATGTATGACATTGAGCGACATTTTAACTTTTATAGCATTTCTAACCCTCAGTAATTTCCCTTTGCTTCCAGGTCTTGGGTGATCGGGGCCATTGCCCTGCTTTGTCTGCTGGGCCTGACCTGGGCTTTCGGCCTGATGTACATTAATGAGAGCACCGTCATCATGGCCTACCTTTTCACCATCTTCAACTCTCTGCAGGGCATGTTCATCTTCATCTTTCACTGCATACTGCAGAAGAAGGTGAGGAACACAAACAGAGACAAAGCTGTACAGAAATAGACAGACAAGCACATGCTATCATTGATCAGCAGGGAGACCAAAAGAATCCTCAGAGCTGTGACAGGTTTGATTGGTCATTTAGTAACCCCTGCTGGCTTCTCAATTCTCTCACTTTTTCTCACAGACCACCCTCCTGTCACTCTTTCTCCTTCCCTGTCTGTCTGGCCTTGTGGCAGCAGGTAACAAACGGTGTAGTTTCTGTCTTACCCCAGCTGAAAGCAATGTTTTTTATATCATCAGGCAGGGTTATCAAGCCTGCAGGGTTTCATACTTTGATAATATTTTGATCACGTTTGTTTTAAATTTGGAAACACACAGAGGAAATATAACTCTATTTTGATGTCTAAGTGGCTTTTGTTACAGATACTCTCCGATGATTTAATAAAATCATCTGAGATCCTCCTGCAGTCCTGCTTTTATCTGAAAAGATGACCTGCTTTATATCGTAGATGTTTTGGGTTTGGTTTGCCTAGAGGGTTAGAGGCATTAGTGAGTACATTTATATCAAGTAAATGTCTGCTTTATATGTGGCTTCCAGGTAGAGCCTACACAACCTGGGATATTTTTACTGAGTCTCCCACACACTGGGAGCCCAACACGGGATTAGGTTATTTGGACAAAATCCTCAAATGCTTAATACTGTTGTCTGGCTGCAGTCCCGCAGAGAGTGTTTAGTTTAAGTTAAGTGTACGACCAGTAAACAAGTGTGTGTGTGTGTGTGTGTGTGTGTGTGTGTGTGTGTGTGTGTGTGTGTGTGTGTGTGTGTGTGTGTGTGTGTGTGTGTGTGTGTGTGTGTGTGTGTGTGTGTGTGTGTGTGTGTGTGTGTGTGTGTGTGTGTGTGTGTGTGTGTGTGTGTGTGTGTAATTTACTTAAGTATGTGTTAGGCCATGGGATCAAGTATCCAGAGAGATGTCCTCAGAACCGTGCTGAGGTTTTCTTTGGCTGCGGCCCAACATGGTTTCTCCCAAGATGCATGGAGCTGCTCACCACACAGCTGTTCAAACAGAGCATGTGGCAATACACGTCTGCCAGTCCAACAAGCTTGTTAAAAAGCAATTACACTCTTATTTGTTCTAACTTGATTGGGATCTAAATGCAGATGTTCTGTGTGTGCAAGTGCATCATATGTCTCCCTTAGGAATATGTCCATTTCAAAAGTGGCAGTGTTAACATTTTGGGTGGATGTTTATAGGGGGGAAAGTTTATAAAGTTAATCTGTTAATGTCTAAATTTGTATGGAGTTAGTGTTTGCACAAGGAATTTTAGTACAAGAAGTTAACAGGGACACTACATCACGTTAAGCTTTTTCAGTCTGTTTCTTTCCTGGTGTGTCATCTTTAAAATATGCTTCAATATACGCACGTTAAGTGGAACATCAGTCAATTCCTCCTCCATAGGTGCTTTCTATTTTATTTAATATATGTGCATAGTATGTCTGTGTGTAACCCCCTCTGCCTCCGCTGTCCAGGTACGGAAAGAGTATGGCAAATGTCTGCGCACTCACTGCTGCAGCGGCAAGAGCGTGGAGACATCAATCTCCTCTTCCAGTAAGACCACCACCTCACGGACGCCTGGCCGCTACTCCACAGGCTCACAGGTGAGCTTACCTGCCTGCACACCTGGACGATACAGCACAGCAGACTCCCAGGTGAGGCCGTAGCACGCCATGAGGGTTTAGGGTTATCGCTGATCACTTTCAACTAGATTCGGCACAGAGTTTACATTTTATTGTAGGCAATTTGAACAAAAAACACTTTTTAATAGGAACATTGTGAAAATGTGGTTAATGTAGAATACCATAAAAACTATGAAAGTGAGATAGCCCAAACCCTGAATTACACCTTTGAATATTGATGCTGACACAAAGGTAAATGAGAATAAATGACACTGACGGGTGATTATTTCTCCCCACCTGTTTTCCCTCTTGCTGTTTTTTCATTTATTGCCTCTCCTGCACTAATTTGCCCTCCTTTTGCACACCATTCCTCCTTATATCACTTTTCTTACACATTTTTTTCTCCATCTTTTGTTGTTACGTCTTCCTTCCTTTTATTCCTTCTCCCTTTCATTATTGCTACTCCTGTCTGTCTTTATCCATTTCTCTACCTCCTTTCCCTCTCTTTCTTTGCACTCCTTTCTCCTGTGTATAGAGTCGTATCAGGCGGATGTGGAATGACACTGTGAGGAAACAGGAGTCTTCCTTCATCACTGGAGACATCAACAGCTCCGCCACGCTCAACAGAGGTAACCACGGGATACCTACCATTTGCATCCTCATCACTGTCACCATATCTATTTTATTAATAGCGGGAGGCTCTGGCGGCATACGCTGTCATTTAGAAAAGTGGTAGGAGTCCAAACTTCTGATAAAGACACTGTGTTCTTGTACCGATGAAGATTAGCTGAAAAGAGTGTAAATATCACTTTTTTGTTACTTCAAAGGATGACTTTACAGGAGGGAGAGTTTGGAGTAGACTGTTGTCAAATCTGAAACATCAACCAGTCTGTGGTCCCATATTAGATTTACAGAGTTTACTGTTCTACAGAAGCTTCTATACCTTTTTTTTCTAAGAATAGTCTATGTTTGAAGCATTTGTGGAATTCTAGAGCTGAACACCAGGTTCCTTTATTAATGCACTGTAAATTATGCAGAGTTGCATTAAATGAATGCTTTAGTTTAACCATAATGTAGTAGTGTGTCACTTCAGGCGAAGCAACTGATTCTAAAATGTGCTGTGAGACATTACTTTAAATGTTCGGTAAAGTAGAGCAAAGTCTTATAGTGTAATGCAAGTTTATCTCATTACATGAAGGCTACTGTAGTCACTAAGCTTTTAAATGTTAATTAGGATAGTTTGCTGCAATTCCACTGTATTGGTGTCTGTCTTTCCTGTCCCCTCACGAGAAAGTCACTGTGAGAATGGATTCTGTGTCTGAGGGCTAGGGTAATGAGGACATTGACACACAAATGGCTAGACATTTTGATACACACTCTTGGGACGTACACACATACACTGCCATTTGTTAGTTTCTAAGTTGAGGTGTGGCCCTCGCTTCATTCGGGCCACTAATAAGCTGTTAGCATGACAGATTGATGTTAAAGCAGACACGGTGTGTGTCAGCGCCTGAATTATCACACACTTAGCCAGGCAGGGCTTAAGACACCCCCACCCCCCTCCTTCGCTCACACTTTAAAGTATGGTGCAGAGAGCTACTTAGCAAGTAGATTTCAAATGACTATGTACTGAGGATTAGTGAATAAGGAAGGGGAGGATTAAATTGGATATTCTGATAGAGATTGACTTGTTGAAAATAGGAGAAAATAAAATGGAAAAGAAATGTGTTGATTTTAACCTTGAAGCTCAGTTGGCAGACATATTGGTGTCTAATATATTATTACTTTTGTGTCTGTTAAGTCATGTTAAGGCAACATTTAAAAAAATATCAACTAAACTATGGTAACCTAATATTAGATTTGGATTCATTTGGGCTGGACACCAGACACACTATTAGCAAGCAATGGAACTTTTCTTAGCGTTTTTTTCCCCCTCTTACCTTGTTTTTGGATATGTGTGACAGAGGGAAATAGACCATGTGGATAAATGCAAAGGAACTGTCACCTCCAACTTATCTCCCACCTAGGAAAGAAAATGCATCTTTTTTTTGGCCCTTGTCCGTTTACTATCCTGTAATCATGCTGCTCTTCTCTAGCGTACTGAAATGCAGCACAGTCTTCTCCCAGCCATGCTACTCTCCCTTTGTCTCTCCTTCTTGTCCCCTCCCTCAGCCTGTATGCAGTGGCTGCAAGAATGACTTGTCAAGCTTTTTCTTGGCTTTCCCCTCAAACTATTTGCCTGTTTGATTTACTTGTCCTCTTCTCTCCCTCCTTCTTCCACACACTCACTTTCCATCTTACTCTCCCTTCCTCTTTTTCCTTCTCGCTTACCTGCACTCTGCATCGTCTACATGCTCTCCTTCAACCTCCCTCTCTCTCCGCTCTCCCTTTTTTTCCCCTCGATTGCGTCTCTCTTTTTCTCTCTTGACTTGGCTGTTGCTCTTCCTCTCTCTTTCTCTATCTGCCTGTACCAGGAGCCATGGCTAATCATCTTATAACTAATGCTCTCCTTCGTCCCCATGGTACTAACAATCCTTATAACACTCTCCTTGGGGACTCGGCAGTCTATAACAACCCAGCCGTGGGCATGTACAACACCCAAGGTGTGCTTGATGTTCCTATTATAAACATACAACATTCTAAGCTTGGAGTTATTTTTCTATGTTTTAATTTATCTTGCATGGTAATTTCATTTGAAGCAGTTTGCTACTGTGATACACTCCTGGATGCACATGATCTGGCCTTATCATGGCTCCCAAGTGAGGCAATCAATCGCATTGCCATAATCTTTCACAAAGGACCCCCACTGGGCACTTTTCCCAGCACATAAATGTGGAGATGAAATTCTGGTGATGATTTATGTAAAAAGTCAACAAGTTCACATGCTGTTTTGTTGTATGCTATACATGCACACTGTTTGTTGCAAATACACTGGATCTTTTACAAGCTACTTGGGAGCCATGAAATATTCGTACCTTTTTGTATTGATTTACAGCATGTGCTTCACTTTGTATGTGTCAGTTGGGACTTGTATTGCTTGTCTTAGTGCACGTCTACTGTATTTAAACTGTGTTCTAAATGTGAGGTGTGTTGTTGTGTTTTCTCTGTGTTAAAGAAATAATGAACCATATGGTAACAGCCAGTTAAGGACAATGCTGCAATAACAGACTTTGATATTAAGTATCAGTGGTTTTTTTGTACGTTTTTTTCCATCAAGCCTCCAATTACTGTGCCACTGTTGATTTTCTGCTTCTGAAAGTTGTTTCTCTCGATGTATGAACTCACGTCTTTCTGTTTTCTCTCTTCTCCCTCATGCTGTCCATTAGCACCGTACCGAGACACAAGTATGGGCTAAATTACTACTCAACTTTTTCAGTAGCATATGAGTTTCTTCTCTCTTTGCTTTCTTTTTAAGCACTCCAGTTCAATCAATACCCAAATTATAGTTTTGTTTGCTACTTTCCTCGCCCAAATGATTTGTCAGTCCTCGTTATACGATTTTTGATTTTATTTCTCACACATTTTGTGCACTCTTTTTCTAGCAAAGAGGGCAATTTATCTATAGAAGTAAAACAAACAAGTTATTATTGATTATATGTAGTGTTAATCAAAAGTGGAAATTGAAATTATTATTAAGATGCAATACTTGTGCCCAAAAAAACTGACTCACATTGTAATGTTAATGTCGCCTGAAACATTTTACATTGCTATAACCGACTTATTTTGCAGTGAAATTGTAACTATTTTTAGTGTATTGCTTTAGTGCTGGCTGTAGTGAGAAAATCACATACTTCTGAGGTTTCTAAAATTAATTAAGGGACGCTTTAATCATTTTAGGATGCAGGGAATTACCATATTTACCTTTTAGTCCTTGAATCAAGGCATATAACCTAAAATGGTTTATTTAGGACTCCTAATAATTATGACTGTTTTTATTCACCATTTGTTTCTCAGAGGGCATCCTGAACAACGCAAGAGACTCCAGTGTAATGGATACACTCCCTCTCAATGGTAACCATGCCAACAACTACAGCATGGCCAGCAGCGAGTACTTGAGCGACTGCGTCCAGATTTTAGACCGTAGTGGTGGCTACGGCACCCACGGCAATCATAAAGAGACGACCCTGGAGAAGAAAATCCTCAAGGAGCTGACCTCCAATTACATCCCCTCCTACCTCAACAACCATGAGAGAGCCACCACAGAACGCAACCACAACCTGATGAACAAGCTGGTCAACAGCAGCATGGCCAATGGAGGTGATTGGTTTGATGAATTTATTTCTGGTTAAGGCAGTCACACACACTTTTTCTCGACAGGGACACTACTTGTAAAGCACATAACTTCACTGGCTGCACGAACACTTTTGTGCCAATTTTTTTTTTTAAAGCTTATCATGGTATATTATCATTTTTCAACATGACAACAGCACAATACAGAGAGTATTGTTCTGGCAAATTAAGTCCAATATTATCCCTTATTTTGCCTGATCTTCATAAACTCGTAAAGGAAATATCAGTTTCTTAAGCTTCCAAATGCTCCAATGCCTTCACCAGTTAGTTGCTAAATTTGCGTTTCTGCCGTACGCTGCTCGGCAGGTAGCTGCAGTGATTTGGTAACAGCTGCCTGCTGCTACTGAAAACAACACTGATGAGAGCGCTGAGTTGAACCAAAACAGTAAAGTTGTGGGCTGGGAAACAAAAACAATGCGATCTATTAAAGATTCTGAAACCCTTTGTGAAGCCAAGGGGAGGATTTTCTGTGGGTTTGTGCAAGCAACTTCTTTCACACATACACATGGTAAATTAAAACTGTTGTTATATAAAAAGGTTAAAGCCACAACCAGTTAATTTTCTGACTGGCTTACTAATAAATATTCACTGTCAAATGCTAAAATCATCATTTACTCACAATTTTAGAAATAGCTATGCTTTTGTTTGAATGTCAAAGGACATGATTTTAACTAGTCTCCCTGTTTGGGTCTTCCAGGGAGCATGGCAGGAGGCAGCAGCAGCAGCAGCAGCAGTGGAGTTGGTGGGTGTGTGGGCAGCGGTAAAGAGGACAATTGTCCTATGGTGCTAGACAACCCTGCAGCCTTCCCCCATGAGGAGAATCTGGGTTTGGAAATCATTAGAGAGGAGTCAAATGCTCCACTTCTGCCGCCACGTCCTCCTCCACCAGACAGCCACCCCCCTCCTCCGCCTCCCCCGCACAGTTTCTCTCGGCCACGGCGCATTCCCCAGGAGACCAGCGAGAGCTTCTTCCCCCTGCTGACCAACGAGCACACTGATGAGCACACACATTCGCCCAGCCACAGAGACTCACTGTACACCAGCATGCCAGTGCTGACGGACCTTCCGGATGGACAGATGAATGGTTTAACAGACGGAGAGGAAGACAGCTCCGGGGAGCTGCAGCCCTGTAAGAGTGCCACTGCTCCGGAGCTGGATGACGTCTATTATAAGAGCATGCCAAACTTGGGCTCCAGGAATCACCTTCACGAGCTGCAGAGCTACTACCACATGGGCCGTGGTGGCAGTGATGGATACATGGTGTCCGGCAGCAAGGAGGAGTCCGATTCGTCGCCTGAAGAACCGCCTGTAGACCCTTCCCACCTGGTAACCAGTCTATAGAGCCAATAAAGAGACTTCTATCCCTCCCCAGCCCATTCTCACACTTCCAAACTTCCAATGAAAACATTTTGTGTTGTTGATCGACAGACTGAGCTGGCCCACCCCTGGATTGATGTACTATTTGTGACATTGACTATAGTTCATGAGAACATGGTTAAGAATTGGCTGGTCAAATGAAAGCAGGGACTGAATGTATCGTCACAAATAGTGCAGACTGAGAGGGTGGTTCAAAGAGACTTTACCTGGAAAGGAGAGGAAGGGGGAGGGATCCTGTAATTTCACCCTACCTGTTACTTTAATATGAAATCTTGGATTGAAGATCCCCAATATGAACCTCTAGCAGATCCTTGCATACAGTCTCCACTACCACCGCAACAGGGGCATGGCCATCCAGCCCTGGTCAAAGGAGCTGCCTGTCTGATTATCTGTATGTCTGTCGCACTCTTAAAGACATGTACTGGGATGACGTTTCCACCTTTTTCAAAGGGTAGAGCAGGATATTGAACACCGTTGTTCACAACATAAACTGGCCTTACAGAGGCCCCGCCCCACTATCTGCCAATCAAGTGGAGGATGTACGATAAATGCCCTCTCTACCGAACATCCCAAAAACTGTTTTATTGGGCAACCGAACTGTAATCATATCACGCTGATGTTCTGAACTCTCTTCCTGTTCGTATCTGCTAAACTGGAGTTGTGTCTGGGCTGGTGTAACATTCCTGCAAGTTGTAGTGACTGCGGCTACTGTGTATTTCACTGAAAACAAAGAAGGGAGATCATATAACAACAGACTGAATAAAAAAAAAAAGAATGGGTTCTGTTTCTCCTCCTTTCTCCTGTAAAAGTTTTCAGTTATCAAAGGATTATAAAGAAATCACAAACTGTTTCTATGTATTGTACAGAATACAAATACAGATACACTGTTACATATGACCAAGTCTTTTATTTTTTACAATTTTAAGTTGCAAACCTTTTGTCTGTGGAACTGTTCTGAAATGTCATGATGAGTTCTGGTCACGTGTAATTGACAGGACAAACAAGGAACAATCGGTCTGTCATTTTTTTGGTAAATACAGCGACAGTTAAGCACTTCTTAATTATATTCCACATATACCCTACACACTTCATTCCGGACCTTTTTATAGCAACACCACTGTCACCTCCATTTTGCAAATCAATTGTTACTATATACTTTACCACTGTGTAGATTTTAAAGTAAAGGGTAAAGGAAGTGGCTAATAATTTATGAAAGAAACCGTTGCTATGGTAATGCTACCATTTAGTCTTTGCTGGAAGTGGGTCTCATCTCATTTGTTCTTGAATAAAGCGTTTCCTTCCTTAAGGCACAAGCGTGAACGAGAGTGGATTTATTTTACGAAGATATCAGATATTTGGAGCAACACAACAATGCTTTATTAAGCAGATCCTCTCTTTTACATTACTTTGCTGTGCTGGTGGAGATTGTACAGATAAAGAATGCTGCGAATTTAAAAAATGTCATTATCTAAAGAAAAGAAAGCCACTTAAGATAATTTGAAAAAAAGTTGGTCTCTGTGAAATGCCATGATTACACGATATATGTGTACTGAAGATGAGAAAACTGCACACAGCAGCACTGTCCAATGTGGAAAGCCAATGTTTACTTATTTAGGAGAGAAAAATCATAAGTGTATGAAGTGTAGCTTGCACATGTATCCCACAAGCCCCCGCCATGTCCCCAAGAGAGAGATTATTTATTTATCTGTTTATTGGTTTGAAGACAGCAAAACAAGCTTGGAGGAAAGATAGCTGGCTTTAAGCAGGAGTAAATAAAATGGCACTGGGTTTGTTTCATGGTTCTTTTTTTAAATTATTATGATCATGACTATTATTACAATATAATTGATAATTATTTATTCTTTTTGTATGGGTTCCAAGTTGAATGATCTCATAACTAATATTTGTTGTAACAGTGAAAGTTGTTTGCCAACAAATAAATTACTGACATAGCTTTGCGGTTCTCCGCCTCTTGAGTGTTCTCAGTTATTACATAAAAATTAAAAGCAAACACAGAAGTAAAACCAACGGCGTATTTTCTTTCATTTCTAATAAATTAGAGAGAATATATACCGTAAGTATGCAATCAGTTGAAATTATGGGAAAGCTTTTATTGTCTTGGTTGCATGTATAAGGCGGTCAAAACCTTACAGAGTTCTCCGTTAAACAAAGACTAGCTCTCCCCCTTTTTATATATTCCGTATGAATTAGGATCAGAAGATTATTATTTGAATTTTACTCAGGTACAGCTACATTTCACACGCTCCTCCCGATTCAGTTAATGTATGTAAGTAGGACTGACCCCTGAGGATGAGAATAATTACTTCCAGACAAACCACCTGTTCAGTGGTTAAGCACAACATAAAAGCACCTGTGCGCTTAACCTTCCCTAGTCACCTGAGGATATGGGAACAGGTTGTTGTAGTAGACGTTTGTTTGTGTTAGAGTGCAGCCTTTACATAGGTCGGATATCTGCTTTGAGATCTCTCTATGAAACAATGTCCCAAAACACAAGATTCCGTTTGTTCACCTGTGAATCACATTTGCATAGAACGTGTGTTATGCTATAGGTATAGTATCTGTTTGTTTTTTCAGTCAGCTAAAGAAAATCAGGCATAGCATAGTGGTTTGGGCACCTGGAAAGTGCAAAATACATATACAATGGCAATGGATTCCTTTGTACACCCAAGGAGAGTCCATGTGCAAGGACAAAACAGCTATCCAAGAAAGGTCTTTACTCGAGAGAGTGGAAGGACAGACCATTGACAGCCCTTAGGGAACAACTCCACTCGCATTCGAAAGCAAGCTAGAGCCCGTCAACACCCTCAGTCTCGTCTGTATGCCTTTCTTTCTCTACCTGCAGAGAGAGAAGGTGAGCTCTGTATTGACAACATATGCCATGGTTATCAGTCATCCTGAGAAAGCCAGAAACCACATGGGGCTCCTTACCTCGGCAAGACTTATTATTACTGATATGGAGCAAGTTGAACTCGGATTTTGTGCCGACCCTCTTAGTGGTGGCTAGGTGGAGGTGGAGACATTGTACGGTCCTTGGGCACCATCAGTGACATTCACCTACAAAAATAGAAGAAAGGTTTCCATGTTGCAGTTATGTCTCACTGGTTCAGCCACTTTAATCCTTTAATGTTTTTTTTCAGGATTCTATGACTTTGTGCAGCCCTATTCTACACACCTCAACGATGGTTAAAAACAACGGTGCAAAAATGTCAAAATATCTGAAATATGAGACTCCTCTCTTGCTGGTTCTGGGTTCTTCCAAAATTGAGGCAGTTTTCTTTCAACTTAGAATGCACAACGGTGCACACTGTTGCCTAAAAGTACAGGGTGTAGTCCTGCAACCAAATGCAGTCATTCCTGTCAGTGCTCTGAAAGATTATTCTGTACTTAAAATACATCAGAAATCAGAACATTTTATTTATCTTTTTCAAACCTATTACTGTCAAGGCCTCCCAACTGGATGTAACACAACCATGATTGGTTAGGGCACATTCTATCCTTGGCATCGTGGGTATTGTGGCGTAGGTACACTGTTCCATGCACCTCTTTCTTTTCGTACTATCCCTTCAACGTTTACACAGTACTACCTGCTTAATGTACTGTAGCGGTAGGCTCCTCCTATGGGAGCAAGTGCTTAGCACTGCCCAGCAATAACCATTCTTAATGTTTCCCTGGGTGGACTGTGGTAAATCCCAGATGTGGGCCTGGTTACCTTTTCCAGTCATTGTAGCCTCTGCAGGGCAAGACCTTTAGCAGCCTCTACACCCCTCTACACCGTGGTGTCCTGGAGTTCTGGGAAGACCGTGGTTACATCTGACATGTTTGCTTTAAACAGCAGTACATTGGTGTATCAGTATTAAGTCGATATATAAATAACATGTTTGTACATTTTTGAGATTTTCTTGGGACTACCAACACGTTTTGACATTTTTTTTCTGTTATTAAAACTAACTGGAGACACCCAAAGCTTGCACATCCCCCTGTCCTCACTCCCTCTTTCTCTCTTTTCCCGCCACACTGCCAGTAGCAGGCTGATTGAATGAGCGTCGGTTTATGTGGGTCATATCTCTGCAGGAGTGCTCTGATCGGTTAGTGCTGCCTGGCTGTGTTATCTTGCCGCTTGCTCTGTTTCCCTCCTTCAAGGGAAGGAATTCAGTATGTCTTACAAGGTGACATGTCTCTCACACTCAGCTCACAAACCAAAGGCATAAACTAAAGGGATCAATCTGTTTATTGTACATAATTTATTAATGATTGTGGCAAGCTGAGGGAATCTAATTTTGGAACCTATAATGCAGGAACTTCAAAAAGCTAACCAGAGCAAGAAGTGCACAGTAACAAATCCTTCCTGGAAAGGCGCTCATAGCTTAAAATAGTTCTGAGAAAAAGTACATGTTCAGAAATGTTCTGGCAATTATTTAGACAATGCTAAGAAATAGCTAAATGAAAATTCAACTCAAGAATACCAGACAACCCCTGTTTCCCACAAAATGATTTCCCCATACAAACTGGGTTTTCAATTATGCTTTAGGTGTATAAATGTATTTTCTCCCAGAATACAAAATATAACTACGTGGTAACGTTCCAAACTGAAACAAAACAAACTTACTTGGTTACGTTAAACAACAAATGTACTTGACAAGAGTTGGCAGGATCAGGATTAAGTGTTTGTTACGTCATTGAAGTGTCAGACATTCACTTCAATTAATTTGGTTTCACACTGGACTCCTAGGAGAAAGTCAGTTTTTTACAAGGACTGTGATATTAAGAATGGATTTGTGTTTTGGTCCAAAAAAGTATTTGATATGAGACGAGACTGAGTCAGAATTATGTAGATTATTTTATTATATTTGATTACGGTAAACTAAACACAGATTTTGACAAATGTGCATCAGTGAATGGAGCTCATACCATACAGAAGTTTTTAATTTGTTTAAAGTTTCAAAGGTTGATTGATTACTTGGATTTAAAGCTGATCAGTTTGCTCTTTTCTCCCAGCCAGTCTGTCCCCCTTTGTGATGGATGCAGCCTGCTATGCAAGTGGAATCCAGTGTTAGCCATGAATGTGAATGAATGGCATGGAATCAAGCAGCCCCCATTGTGAAAGTGATATTACATTGTGGTCTCTGTTAATTAAGGCAGCTATGACATTTAAGGCCGTTATAGAATTTGATTAAATGCGGAAAATCCGCCCATATACCGTATGACATTTCTAAATTTCCATGCCATTTCCTTCTTCTGCACTGTTGAGCATTATAAAGCACAAAAGGCATATTTACCGGCCATTCTGGTATCCAGTTCAGGTTCTAATAGAATAGACTCGAATGAAACACATGACCTCACAATGCAGTATACCTGTCACTGGAATTTATTGTATTAAATTACACAATTTTAATTGTATTGTCTCAGAATTCCATCCATCACTATCTGGCCATTCCTCAGTTGATTAGAAACTCACTGTGAGAGAAAGCTAATTAGTCTTTCTCCAAGCCATATTAGCTTCTGAATGGCTAGCCTTGCCCTGACCTCTGAAAACACATCAAAATGCACCGGGGTTCCTCTACTGACCTACATGTGTGTGTGTGTATGCTAGTGTGTGTATGCATAGCCATGTCTTTACCAGCTCATCTGCTTGCACTGCCCAGCCTGTGTGCTGCAGCATGCACTCTTGCTCATCTTCTCCTCACCTCAATTTTCTGTGAGAGTACTCATTGGAAGAAAAACACTTAACAGGTACATACAGGCCACCCTGAATAATTCACTCTAATTGGCTAAAAGATAAAACAAATGAGCAATAGGTGTAAAAGAGTGACAGAGAGTGAGCTATGGACTGTGAAAGATGGGGGTGAGTGTGGCTATCCATCTACTGGTTTTTTTTTTTTCTTCTTTTGAGGTCACATACACCCCCATGCATGTTTAATTGGCTTTGGGATGGCATGGTGTTTCTGCTGCCTCTGCTGTGAGTCAGACTCACTACGCTTTTTCTGGAGCGTGGCTTTTCACGGAGGCTCAGCTATAGAGATACTATTTTGGGAACACATTAGGAGCCCGGAAAACACTGACATTTAGACTATCGCCGGGATGGCTGTGAGAGGGAGAAGGCTAGTCACAAGTACATTTGACAGATAGACAGTGGGTTAGTGTGAGCCTGCTTTTAGGAAAGATAGTACAGTAGGTAGGAACTATGTCAAATGACTTCAATGGGTTCATTTGCTTCTTTAAAATGGATCGAGCTGGACTAGCAAAAGAGCTAATTAGATTATCCTGAATGTGCAAATCACACAGAGTTATGACTATACGCTGCAGTAAAGGTGGGAATGAGGAAACAGTTTTTTATTAATAATGTATTGCGGTAACACGGGAAGAGTTGTACTGTCTACCCTCATGGCACTTGTGAACATTTTTGCTGTGTGCAAGCTACGGGAGTGCATATTTTGTGATTACTACTTAACTCCCTTATCTTAAATATATTTCCTTTTAAAAGATGTTTTGGGGCAAGCATTGCTTTTATTTGAGCAACAGATATGATTCAAACCCTGCTCCTCTGCTTAGGGACCAAGCACCAGTACATGGGCCATCAGCTCTACCAACTGAGCTATACAACGACTCATAAAATTAAGTATTCTAACAGGAATTTTGTTTCACAATTTAGCCATATACAAGCATTAAAGGATGCTACAATGGAGGCATATTGTGACTGGTGTGGAGATCGTATTGAAACGCAGGAGACGTTCACTGGTATATTTTCAATGTTCTATGGATTTTCAGGCTCAGACTAGAGACAAAAGGCTTGCCTGCCTCTTTACGGAGAAATGAAAAGCCAAAGCAGTTTAGCCTTTCACAGTTTAATCCTTGCTAATGGATGCTAAACAGAACCAGTGTATCTGGATATACTGTGCCTTTATTACGTTGCTCATGATCTGAAACACCAGTGTAATGAGATTAAATTACACATAATTAGTCAGATTAAAGCAGCAATATTAGGTAATTGCATGAATAACTAAGCTATAATAGGGATTGTAGCTGGTGATATAAACCTTAGGTGCAGTCTTAAGTAAATTCATTATAACTGTGGTGAATTTTACCAGTAGAAAGGCCATGAGTCTTGAAGAAGAAAAGGAAACATTTTCTGTCTACATGTTCTTTAATGCAGTGCAACACCTCACACTGTTAACAAGATAACCTTTTTGTTTCCTAACTTTACTCTTCTCTATCTTTCTTAATTGGAAAATTGTTGAAACCAATTTAGCTTTGTCTGATGTGCACTCATTTGAAATCCATACACAAAAACAACAATTTTCAAATATGCTCTCAGTTTGTATATAAATGTGGACATATTTGATTTGAATCCAGGGAATGTAAGCTTTCTCTCGCTTAGAACAGCTTGAAAATATCAGCCTTTTTATACAAACAAGGATTTTCAACGAGAAAATACATAATAGGAATGTCAAAAGCATTTGACATGAGTGGTTAAATCTTTATAATAATTACTTAGGGGAAGCAATTTAAAATGTGATGGGGAATTAGCCTGCTTGTTATTTGTAATTCACTAGGTTTTGCAATAACCAATAGGAACCTTTCTGTGTACCTCAGGCTCTGCTTCCATCATGTTCACCATGATGTATTACATTAGGTAAAGCAGCAATATGAGGCTACACCTTGTTGAATGTATTTTTAAAACTGACTCTGATGTAGGGCGTACCTGTTATACAGCAGACAGAAGTGTCACTTTATACTATGGCAGATACTTTCTCTTAGTGACAGGAAAGGAAAGCCTAGAATGTCAATGTCATGTGAAGAAAGGTGGTAACAAAGAAAGACACGAATAAAAAGACAAAGCTAACTAGCAACAGAGCAGTGATACTCTTATGAAGGTGGGAATTACGTGCAGACACAGAACACAGCGCAGAGGATCAGCATCCTCTGGGCTTGTTCTGCACATTCTGTTGCTCCGCAGCACAAACTGGTGTCTCCCAGGGGCCCAGTCTCCCTCTTTCTTCTGATTGGTAATGAGGCACAGCTGCCTTATAGTGGACCCAGCAGGCAGGGCCTTGATTGCTGCCACTTACTTGAGCAGGCAAAATGTGGCAAAGCCAACTGGATTGCAATGTGAGTGTGACGACTTTTGGTAATGAAGAGATCCCAATCTCGGTTATTTTGATTCAGAACAGTATTCTCCACTCTGTACTGAATACGGTTTACAAGTAGTTCTGGTTTGCTTATTATGTTTTCATTGGCAGTGAATATGTTGTTTTTTGTGAGTGCTGTTCTTTCTGGAAAATGTGCGAAGTTGCACTGCCTGAAAGTGGATTAAAACATCCGTAATGCTTGTTGTACTTGCATATTTGGTACAAGAAAATTTGGATTTTTACATTTTATGATTATTCTTTATCCCTGAAAATAGCAAAAATTGGCAAAAGTAAATGCAAATGAATGTTTGTTTCCTTCAATTACCGTTATCCTTTCATAAGAAGTTTTTTAAATGAAGGTCAGCATAACCTAGAATAGAATCGGAGGATGAAACCCTCTTTATTGTCACATACATGCACACAGCAGAGCACACACAGTGAAATTGGTCCTCTGCATTTAACCCATCCTAGTACTAGGAGCAGTGGGCAGCTATTGTGCAGCGCCCGGGGGAAACCCGGCTCCATTTGTCCAGTGGGAAAAACATTGCAGAACAGTACACATAAAGAAGATGTTATTAAAATAGCTCAAGTAAGATCCTTAAACTATGAACAACTATTTGCATAACTACCCAGAAATAAACACGTTTCAGTTTGATTAGTATTAATGCATGTGAGAAAGGTAACATCAGATTTGTGTGTTTTTTTGTCATGTAGCGTACGTCACTTAATTGGTTCTATTGCCTTTTGTTGCATTTTCCTTTAACTGATAGATCAACCACTTCAGCCCATCGGAATATACTTTGTTGTGCTTCAACTCAATTGCTTTTATTTGGCTCTTATTTTGGTCCTACAGATGAAGGGGAAACAGGAAAGGGGGGACAACACTCGGCAAATATGTCAGATTTAAACCCGAGCCACTGGAGCAAAGATTTAGTCTTAGTACAAGCGGTGGTGGCTCCCACTTACATTTTTGTATGCATATAAAAAGAGGTGAAAAAACACCTAATGACTAATCATATCCTTGTAATTCATCCATTTCCTTTAGCAAATCTTAGTGCGTATCCACAGGAACTGACTCACTAGCACAGCTGCCAGTCTTACCTTATTCCTTCCCTCTGGCATAAAGTTATTTCATCTAACCATCATGCAGTTTAGCAGCATGAATCAACATGGCTGAGATCACAAGTGGCAAACAGAAAACAATGACCACCAGTATTGCAGTTTGGATGAAGTGTACAGAGGGTGAATGTGATTGTTTTTGTTTATTTGTTTTCTGCTTGGCCCCTCCTCGTCACAGCTGTCAGCTTGACAGTCTGGGGGTGGCAGTTTACCTCAGTATATTTGGATTCTCAGGCTGTTTTTGTTTGGATATGAATCATGGATTCTTTTCGCATTCCCCTCAGGAGATGCTGGGCGCCAGTTGCTATGGCTACAGTACATCGTGGCTCAGAAAGACACCTTGTGAGATACATTTGACCAGTGAGACAGATATTTTGATTTCCTCAACTTTTGCAATGTTTTTCATTCTGTAGGATCCTGTGAATATTCCTTGTGTAAAGTCATGTGATTGAATCCGAAATGGTTCAAGTTCAAGCTTGAGAAAGGTCCCACTTTCATAGGGTTTTATATATATATATATATATATATATATATATATATATGCAGCACCATGGCTCTGAATCTCCAACTCCAGTCAGGTTTCAGGAGATTTATGTGAGCTATAGTTAGCTCACATAAATCTCTAAAGTGAATGCAAGAATACTGAACACCTCCACAAAAATCCTGAAAACAAAGTGTTTGGCTTTGGATGCACTACTGGTGAAGTTATGTGGGTTGAATTTCGGGTGCAAACATTTACAGGCTCATATTTCCATACCTGCATTATTTGCCTGGATCATAGATATTTGCATAGAGTCAGAGGGTGAGCCGGTTAGGTACAGTATTGACAATAACCAATAGGTATTTTGTGTGAGAAGTAGCTGTGCAAATGTTGGAGTTTACTGAAGAAATTGCAGACGCATCATCAAACATTGAATTTGATTATATTTCTGCTAGCATGATTACCTGTTATAATGGATGTGCCTGATTGAAAGACTGTTAATTAATTTCCACAGCTCAAAAACTTAACATTACACAGGCGCTTGAGCATGAGCACACACACACACACACACACACACACACACACACACACACACACACACACACACACACACACACACACACACACACACACACACACACACACACACACACACACACACACATATACATTTCTCACAAAAAACATGCCTGATTATCAAGGGTGAAGTGTGCAAAATGAAGCTCAGTGCATTTTGATTGGCCTCTTGGTTTTCCTGAATTGCTTCTGTAGGAACGAGATGCCCCGAGCCCTCCCTCTGCGAGCAGGACAACACATTTGTCAGCTAACTGAAACACCTCATTTAAATTTTAAATGTAATTTAAGAACCATTCAAATGTTTAAGCTGCAATGCACCTCACAATATTAACAATTTACCAACACGCTCTCAGCATGAATGCCGGTCACCTGGGAAGATAAATGTGTGTGGGTTATTGTGTGTGTCCATATTTGTGTGTGTTTTGATGAACTGCATCCCATTTTTTTTGCACTTGTTCAACATCCTCCTGAGATGTGGCCAACTCAAACCCTGACACCAGCATAAAAAGGACTGAAAAGCTGTTGCATCCAAGGACTCTTCATTATGAATGTCCTACCTCTTTTCAAATCACTGATGAAAGAAGTTACGCTCTCACATGAAAGAAAGAGAGGGAGAGCATGCATGCCTGTTATGTGAAGGAATGAAGATCCTTGTACTGTTATGTTCAAACAAAGGTTTCCATGGCAACCACATGCACCATTAGTCCCCTTATCAAAACTCAGAGATGAAGCGCCTCAATTACCCCTCGCCCTGATGCACTCACACACATACGCGCACACATGGACTCGTAACCCTCAGATCTACAAGGGTATCTCAACCTTTGATTGAGGATCGCTTTGCACAAATGGTAGGCTACTGTATGTATGGAGCTAAATCTGGGCTAAAATGTTGATCATTTAAAAAAATAAAAGAATCTGCAAGTTCAAGTTTTGATCCTAAACTTTGAAAAGTACAATTATGAAATCAACTAAAATTAGTATATCAAAGTTTGTTTGGACTGAATAATATTTTAATTTAGTTTAGTCATTCGTAGGCATGAATTATTTATTGTCACATTCCTCATTCATATTTATTTTGATATTTGAGACCTTCATAAAGCATCTGCAACTGAAAAGAAAACTATTCATACATTTAATCTACAAACAAATGTTTTCAGGGGATTCATCTTCAGAAGAAAATATTTTTGGTGAGAATTTCAAATTAAAAGCTCGAGCATCATCTCTCCAGGTATGCAGATTGGATTGTCGAATTACTTAATTAAGATGTTATCTTTGTTGTTTAAGGCTAACAAAGGCTTACAGTCAGGAAGTATTCAAAAACTAAGAAATGTGCTACAATAAATAGATAATTTGATCAATTAAAATCATTTATCCAGCAGCTAAGAAATTAAAATAACAATGAAATGATTTTGTTTTAATTAAGTTTCTTAATCTTCATAATGACGATTAGTGATTATAATAAACTTTGGGTTTTTGGTAGTTAATGTGTTTTCTGTGTTCTTGTTGTGTATAGTGAGAAAAATAATATTAAAGTCCTGCCTACAAGCTCAATTTCCCAACCAAAATATCTTAGACTTCACAGATATTTTGTACAGATACGTAATTCCAAATCAGTCATTTTCAGTCTTTTCTTTTGCTACCACAAGCACATCCTTTGAGACATTAGCCTGAAAGGATGTAAGAAAACAGTTAAACGTCAAAAAGGAAGAAGAAACAGCAGGGGAGCCGTGAGGGTCAAAACTTTTACTTTCAGGTCATTCAAAATCAACCAGGCAAACAGGAAACACACACACACACACACACACACACACACACACACACACACACACACACACACACACACACACACACACACACACACACACACACACACACACACACACACACACACACACACACACACACACACACTAACAGAGGCAGTCCCTCATCCACGCTGCTGATCCAATCATAGGGCCTGGCGCAGGATGACAGTCTGGGGATTGCATCGTCATCAGAACAAATCCAGACCAGAGGATCCCAGCTCTCAGCTAGACAGACAGCCGTCTCAGCTCATCAGGTCAGGGGCAGCAGGCTGCTGGGCTGAATGCCAACAGTCATCCTCTTGTATCCATCTGCAGATTGGGCTGAATAACAATGAGAAGGGAACAGGTGCTTTCCCTTAGTTCTGACCTGTTTATGGGTTCAATAGATGTCAAAACAAGGAGTTAAATAACCCTCTGGTACCAAACCACTTACGTCATGATTGTCATATCTATGTCCACTCTTATCTTTTTCAAGTGTCACAACTTTTGTGGTAATGTTTTTCTGACTGCCTTTTAGCTGCCTATGGATGATGTTGCTTTTTGACATCGGGCCTATCTTTAAGTTCCTCGAGGTTTGTTCTCGATTTAACCACACTAGCAGGGAAAAGGACAGGTCAAAAGGTCAATCTGTCAATCTATGCCACAAATATTGCAATGATTGCTAATAACAGTTGTAAAAACACTCATCATCCCCAGAGGATGAAACCTGTATAACTTCGGCAATACCAAGATTTTTCCAGTTTTGGTGATGTTTGGTTTTAAATGCCTCATCAACTACTGGATGGATAGCCATGAAGATTGGCCTGCATCAAATCCAAATGACTTTAGTGATCGCTTGTTTTTCCCTCCAGCTGAACCAGCAGGTTGACAGTATTGGATGAGTTGGCATGATTTCTGGCACAAATTCATGTGCGCCTCAGGATGAATTTTAATAACGTTAGTCACATTGCCACTAGCATGTAGACTCTTGGTCCTGATGATTTCTGAAACTTATATCTCCCACTGATTTGAATCGACTATTTTTCTTGTTTTCTCTCCCTGTAAACATTATATGATATTATGGGTTGTACAAATTACCTTGGCTACACATTCAGCGATAGATAATTATAATACAGTTTTTCTCTATTGCTTAAACACATTTTGTGATACTGCCCTCACTTTTCACAAAACTCTAAACACAAAACACTTTTCTAAAGCTACGTACACACAACCTCACAGTCTCTTTTCAAAACCAACCCATCACACCAAAACAGTTGCTCATATGCTCAAAACCAACCCATCACACCAAAACAGTTGCTCATATGCTCAAAACCAACCCATCACACCTAAACAGTGGCTCATATGCTCAAAAGCAAACTTTGACACCACAATACCACTCAAGGCCTGCAAAAATGTAAACACTACTGAGCATCATTAACCACGTTACCCAAAAAATTGAAAACACCATTTTCAGTGTGAGACTTCTTTTTTTACAGTTTCACAACTGCCAGGATGCATTTGAGCAACCCTTATTTATTCTCAAATATTTTATTGGGCATTTACTATAGATTTGTGCATTTCATAGGAATAATGAATAATACTATAAAATGCAGTAATATCACAACGTAATGCAGAAAATGAGTACTGTAAACTCCATGGAGGATCCATTACACACAATAGATAAAGTACAGTAACAATTGAAAACACAATGTTCATGATCTCCTTTTATACTCACTTGTGAATGTAAGTTACCTAGTTGCACTGCAAAATAAGATGAGGCGCATCCTTAGTGCAGGAACTGAGATCCTTGTACAGATTAACAATCCATGCAACCACAGCAATATGTCCCTTACAAAACTCGAGATGAAGCGCCTCATTACCGCCCCGCCTGGAGCCTCACACACACATACGCGCATCATGCACTCGTACCCTCTAGATTACAGGGTATAGACTCAACCGATGATGAGGAACCTTTGCACAATGTGGTATGTATGTATGGAGCTAATGGCAAAGGACATTAAAAATAAAAGATCTGCAGTTTTAAAAGTTTGATCCTAACTTGAAAAGTACAATTATGAAATAACTAAATTAATATCAAGATTGTCGGCCAGGATTTTTATTTAGGTTGTCATGTCATGCAAAATTATTGAGCCATCCTCATTATGATTTATTTGTATGAGACCTTCATAAGATCTGCAACTGAAAGAGAAACTTCATACATTAAGGTAAATGTTTTCAGGGGACATCTTAGGAAGAAAATATTTGTGAGTTTCCAAATAAAGCTCGGCATCTCCTCTCCAGGTAGAGATTGAGCCGAATTACTAATTAAATTTTCTTGGTTGGCTACCAACTTCGCAGAACTTGTAAAACAATAATTGTCAATAGATATTGCAAAAGAACAGTCAATACAGCACATTACATACATAGTATATATTATGTTTACATGTAAGTTCTTAGACGTTTCATAATGACGATTATGATTATTAAACTTATTGGTTGTTGGTAGTTTAATTTGTTCTGGTTGGGCTATAGATACAATATTAAGGCCTGCCTACAGCTCAATTCCCAGCGCTTTGAGACTCCGATCTATGTTGTCAGTCTAATCAATCAGTCAATTTCGGAGTTTCTTTTGTCACCAAGACCTCCTTTGCAGACTCCTGAAGGATGTAAGCACATGTTCTCCAAAACACAAGACGACCATTGGGCTGGGGATCGAAGCTCAACTTTTACTTTCACATCTCAAATCAACCAGTCATTGACAGAAACACACACACATACTAACCATACACGACTTAGTCACACCACACACACTACTACTGTACACATCTAGAATGACTACAAAAAAGAGCATCCAGTCCAGTGCTGAAGCCAATCAATAGGCCCTGGCGCAGGATGGACATCGGGCAGCTTGGGCATCGTCATCGTGGAACAAACGTTCCATGACCGGTGTCCATTTTCTCAGTGATGAAGACTGCCTTGCTCCCCCTCCATCAGGTCAGGCAGCTGGCTGCTGCTCTAACTCCTACGTCTCCTCTTGCCTCGCAGTTTGGCTGACTAACATGGGAACTGTCTCCTTTGCCTCCTCTTATTCCTGACCTGTTTATGTTCAATAGATGCGTCCAAACAGATAAATAACCTCTGGACCAAACCATTCTCAGATGCTCATATCTATGCCCTCCTCTACCTTTTTCAGTGCACAACTTGTGATGTTTCTGACTGCCTTAGCGCCATGATGATCCTTGACCTGCCCTATCTTAGTTTCCTCTTGGTCCGATTTACCACCTCAGGAAAGAATCAACTCCATCTGTCAATCTACTGGCACGAAATGCATGCTGCTCTACTTGTAAAAACTCCATCATCCCCTAGGATCGAAACCTTTCTTCTCCAATCCTAGATTTTTTCCATTTTTGTGTTTGGTAAAGCCTCTCAACAACGGGATGTATAGTGAGTGGCCTCATCATTTCAAATATTTAATTTGATGTCGTTGTTTTTCCTGCTGAACGTACAAACCAGTGCACATAGTGTAGCTTCACTCCTTCTGTGAATGGGAATCACCTTTTCTGCTTGTGTCTGTAATGAGATAGTGTAGGTGGACAAAAGCCTCAAAGGAAAAGCTTACAAAAGCAGCCAATACAGCACAATAATCACGCTGTGTGTCCTGCGGACCTGAGAGCATCGTTGACCTTCCTTTGAAGATCTGCAATTACACCAAGTGGCCCTTTTTCACATAAGGATTACTAAGGCGGTAGAAGGACACAAAGACTGTCAAGCCTCACAGATATGTTTGTCACAATTGAAGACTCTTACTGTAAATATATAGAAACATATTTGTTATCATTGAGTGGCCTGCCATCAGCTTTCAGACATACAGTAGCATACTACCTAAACAAGAAAACACGCATCTCACAAACACACACACACACACACACACACACACACACACACACACACACCACACACACACACACACACACACACACACACACACACACACACACACACACACACATACACACACATAAACACACACATACAGATACACGATCAAAAGATTGATTGATGGCTTACAGAACTGCTGCGCTAAGCTTAAAATATTTATCATAAACTCTTGTGGTCTCTCATCTTCTGCCACATGTTCATTGACCCAGTGCCCCTGCTGGTATTCACGTGTGTGTGTGTGTGTGTGTGTGTGTGTGTGTGTGTGTGTGTGTGTGTGTGTGTGTGTGTGTGTGTGTGTGTGTGTGTGTGTGTGTGTGTGTGTGTGTGTTTATCTCATAAATGCTTCAGTTGCTGCTTTGTTGTTTGTGTAAAATAGTTGTATTAATCATGTAGCATTTTACCGACAATAAATGATTGATTCTCAGGGAGGACATAAACAAATGAGATCATCAGCAAGAGAAATGGGAACCTTATTGTGTCCCCTTGGATTGAACTTTATTGGAAACTGATTGTTTTACAGTATTTCATGAATTGCATTAGGGAAACATTAAGTCATTTTGTTGTAATTAATGCAGAATGTCCTTATGAGCCTTGTAGTTTAATCATAATTTAAATCAACTCCTAGGATGGCCATGTTACAAGAAACAATCCCTTAAAAACGAGACAAAGTAATTAACACTGCATCTTTAACCCTACACTGACTGTGTATGAATGAACCTGTTCAGTCCATTTGAAACAGCTTATCACCTCGCTGCGCATCTTTCAGCTCAATGACCTTGTTATACAGGGGGGTGGAAATGGTTCACTGCTCTTGTATGTGTACACACGTATCAGAGCATGTATGTGTATGAGAATGTACTGTATATGTATATTTGGTGTGTTTGCTACAGTGACAGCTTTAGGGGCTCCATGCTGGTGGAGGCCTGTGGGTCCAACATCTGCTCACTGCTGGGGGGAAAAGTGCAGAAAAAACCTTCAATCTCCACTCAGCCTACTCATCTCATCTTCCATCATCTCATACCACGGCATCTCCTTATTTTAATCTCAGATCTCTTCCTCATTGCTTTGTCAAAGCCTGTCCCTCCTGTTCACCTCCTGTTCTTCATTCCTTCCTACCGATGAGCTCCCAATGAATCTACAAAGACAATAGAGATTAGAGAACAGCATTTGAAAAAATGTGTTGACACTCCAGTCATATTACAGAATATTACTGTAGAATTGGCATATACGAATATATTTGTTGACGGATCATATGTCATGTAAATGATGAAGATGATAGATTATCAATTGACTGACTTTAAAATATTAAATACAAATTAAAGTTAAAAAAAACAATCATGAAATTATTATTTTTTAAAATAAAAATAAAGAATAACTCCCACACAAACAGAAAAAAATATATAGGACTTTTTAAAATATTTTTGTATGATTTATTTGTGGAAATTTCAATACAGTGTTAGGATATTAAGAGGGTAACAATGTTCACAGTCAAACCAGGTGAGGATACAAAGGACCACCCCCCCCACCCCCAATCCCAACAGATGGAAAAAGCAAAGCAAAGTTAATGGCTAGACTAACTACGACAATTCAAACAAAGCTGCTGCATGCTACTAATGCAGGCTACAGATTAGGTGGGGAAATATGTAAACTACAAAATGTTTCTAATTTAAGAAGTCCCAGCTTCCCTTCACACCCCACCACATCACCTTTTTGCATTTGTAACTTTTGCACTTACGATCTGGCAGGCAGTAAGACATTTACAAGTGGTCTGTGCCAAATGCATTAAAGTAAATATAACACCCTCGAGGGCTAAAGGGATTGATTTAGGAAAATCTATATAATTGACAAACGAGGGAGAGAGAGGAAAGAGCAGGACCACAGACGCCAATATAATTGTGAATTTAAGATTAACATTAACTTAAACATAACATATCCGGATAGTCATTTGAAAATCCATTCAGTTTGGAAAACATGATCAGTTTGGCTTTTGCTTTGAGCCAAAGGAAATGTCAATACAAACTGATACTGCAGTGTCCATCTGGCCACTTATCCGTCTTTCTATTTCTCTAATCTGAAAAATAAGATTGCCAATAATACATGAATCTTTTATCTCTTTTCACCTGCATTGTCTAGCATTATTTTCTGTCTTGAGCTTTCCTCCACTGACCTCAACCCACTTTATTTAGGTATTCAACTTAATATTTTGCTATTTCCTCTTAAATGGCATGACCTTGGATGGATAAGCATCCTATCAAAGACATGCCAGGCTAAATTGGCAAGATCAACTTGTCACTGGCACCACATGCCTGAAGTGATATTTTTTCTAAAAACCGGTCTGGTCTAAGCAGTTAATCAGTCTGTCTCTCCAATGCAATCGAAATGTCTGTCGGTATCGTCCCTAGATCGTGGACAGTAAGAGGCACTTGCAGTTTGGACAGTATGTGGTGTATATTTTGTAGACCGTAAACATCATTATTATTCATTAATTTGATATAGGTGTTATTGCTTACTACACAATAACATTTACTCTAATATAACTGTTAACAATGTAAACCCAAACAGCTGGAGTGCCGTCCTTAATCTAAGTCAGCGTATAGCTCAGTGTTCATTGCGAGTTCCGCCACATATAGCATGGGTAGGCTGACCGTCCAGGTGGCCACTACAAGGCATTTGAGTTTATACTTTTTCCAACACCAGACACTGTTGTCTTCCCACATATTCATTTGATATCACACTTTAGGTTGGAAAGTCCACTAACAGACACAAAACAACACCTCAGGCTTCAAAAAGTCCCGCCTACAGACACTATGGAGCCCAGCAGGCACATATTTAAGTAAGCTAACATTTAACTCCTAATAACCCAATCGATTCAATACTGTTACCTTACTTTTCAGCAAAAGTATAAAAGTTTTATTTGCTATTTTATTTATTTTATAAATGTATGACTTTCTGATTTACCTGCATATTGAGGACTTGATGAGCTCATGCTAACTTCCTTCCCATATTCAACGCATACAACTGTTTTCTGATACTGCTCTTCTAGACTCTTCGAGTTTTGCTGGACCTGGGGAATCAAATTCTTATAATATTCTCCAATGACGCTCAGAAACAGCATTCACCGTTTGTGTAAAATAAGCCTTTCTTTTTTAATTTTGGAACAGTCCCCAGTGATGATGATATTTAAATATCACCCAATGAACACACAAAATGTGGGGTACAAAACTTAACCCCTTTCTCCTCTCACTGAATCCATGCCCTCTGCCCTTTTTCTATATCTACCTCTCTCTTTTCTCTTGCTCCATATTTTCTGTCCATCCCACGTCTGACCACACTTTACCTCCTGACCTGCGTGACTGTGTAGTACACTACAATAATGTGCTGCATAGTTTAGGAGAGAAGAATAGATGATAGGAAAGACAGGGAGAGAATGCAGGTACAAAGGTCTGAACGCCTACATAACATGCATACATAAAGGAGCCAGCTATCTATCTTTCTATCTATCTATCTATCTATCAATCAATCAATCAATCAATCAATCAATCAATCTATCAATCAATCTATCCATCTATCTATCTATCTATCTATCTATCTATCTATCTATCTATCTATCTATCTATCTATCTATCTATCTATCTATCTATCTATCTATCTATCTATCTATCTATCTATCTATCTATCTATCTATCTATCTATCTATCTATCTATCTATCTATCTGAATACAAACAGTCTGAATATAAAGCTTAAGGGTCACAGTTTGGTATGTTTTTTGATACAACCTCGGAGAAACAAACAAATACAAATGGCAATAATTCAGTTTCTATTGATTTTATCAAGGCACTCAAGCATGCATGTGCTCAGGTAATAATCAGCAAGAAAACAGAAGGCTAAATGTCTGTTATTTCCCAAATATATAATAATAATAACATAACATGATATAAACCATTGATGTTAGTTGACCAGGTCTGAGACTGCGACCAGAAACTGCTTGAATGTGGAGGCAATGAATTGTATCACACGATCTTTGTGTTATTCTGCTGTCCGAGGAGAAAGAGTGTGCGTTTTACAATGTGGTTTGATTACCATATACTGTAGGTTCATTTTCTGCAAGGTCCTCTATTACGCTTGTTATTTTCTCTCTAGTTCTGTTTGTTAATCACGGCGGACGATAATCTTCTGGTGAAATACACCGCCTCCAGAATTTCAGAAGTACATGGTGAACATGGATCGAATCCCAGTGGAGTTACTGTAAAAGCAGCAAGCACACAAGGTGAAGTGACTAATAAAAAACATGCAGGTGATAAATCTTTCTGGAATAACCAACAGAGACTAAAAACCCCTTCTAAAAATGTACTTTTCAGTCCCACAAAGAAAAACAAAATATAACAATATAGAAAAACAATACAGAATACAAGAACAAACCCCTAACCAAAGTGAATGTATGGCACCAATGATGTACATAAAGTCTTTAAATATTATTTTCTGCATTGACTGACTTTGAAAGTTTATGTCAGTTAAACAGTTCAGTTAAATCAAAATGTAGATCATCATCTTTAAGTGACTGTTTATGGAACCAACAAGTTAAAAAACATATGAAGAAGCAGATAACAATAAACGGTCATTTCCAGCGTGTTTTTTTTTTTTTAACGCTGGATATCTGTGAAGTCTCAGCAGCTACAACCAGCTCGAACCACACCAACGCCCTATGACACAGAGAGCGTGCACCCCTCACAGACACATGTCACAAATGTTGTATCTTAGACCTTTGAGGCAGCTCATTACCACTCAATGAGGAACAACATTTTTCAGAAGCTACCTCTGTGAGCACCCCCTGTGGAGGCAATTTAAGATGGACTGGGGTGTGTTTGATAATAAAAAAAAAAGAGCAATAGTGGGAGTAGAGGGAGGCAGGAAAAGTGAAGGGTAAGGAAAGCAGAGGCAGCACCCACGCTTCGCCTCATTAAAGTTCTGAAACAGAGTGATCAAAAGGACAAAAACAAAATAAATTTGGGTTGTTGTTTTTCTTGACAAATTGTGTATCTGCGCACAGAAAGTATATATAAGTCTGAATGCATTTTGGGGAAAATGGCTTGTTTTGTTGTTGTTGGTGAAAATGGCTTCTTTGTTTCCCAATTTGATGAAGCTCTTCCCTGCTATTATCAGGAGCTGAAATTTATCCACAAGCGTACTGAATAATATGGTTGACTCACTCGTTTTCAGGTTATTGATTTGAACAGGATTTGCATATTGTTACAGACACATTGGTCCTTTACAATAAAGGAATACTGAGATGTTATCCTGTTATATCATTTGTCCCTAGAACAGAAGATATCTTGTGTGTTCAAGAGAGAACAAGTGATATTTGAGGTTTACAAAATAACTGTGCTTTGCTGTGCTTTTTTACTTGTCATGAAGTGCCACTTCTTCCTTTGAAATCAAGAGAAAAGTAGAACCGGATTTGCATCACTGAGTGCCTACCGGAATTTTAGAAAATCAACATAATACAGTGCTGTTTGTGCACTTGTGTGTGTTTGCATGTCTACATAAGTGTTTGGGTATTCACTTGCACATTAAGTGGGATTTGAAGTGTGTGTCTTTCCCTGATAAATCCCTCAGGTAGACGGTTTTATTACAGTCTTTCTTTCTCTCTCAAACACACAAACACACACGCAAACAGTCACATGCACAGGTACAGACGTGCACTTGCAACTGCGCTCACACACTTACACACACAAACACACACTACACACACACACACACACACACACACACACACACACACACACACACACACACACACACACACACACACACACACACACACACACACACACACACACACACACACACACACACACAGCACTGCGAAAGTTGACTTACTGATCTTACCTACTCTTTTGTTTCTGATACACCTGCTCAATTTACCAACTCCTACACACATGCATGCACAGACACGAGCACAAACACACAAATGCACACACACCGGTAAACACACCCAGCACCACCTCAAAACAGCTCAAGCAACTCAAAACTTTGTTCCCATGAGAGCAGCAGTGGGGGAGAGAAATAGAAAGAGAGATTGAATGAAAGTGAAAGGGAATTTGATAAAAAAAGAAATCTTTTGCTCTCTGTGTTTCTCTTTTCCGCTTCCTATTTCTTTTCGCCCCACCTTGCCTCTCCTCACTATTCCGATCTACCACAATTTATTTTTTCTTTCGGCTCTCATACCTTGTCCTGTTATTCCTGAACACCCTATTTTCAGCTCTTCTCATTGCTTTTTCAACTTTACCTTTTCTTGCTCATCTCCTACACATTGAGTTACTGTTTGTCCTCAGGTAGTATACTTCCATGACAGAAATTTAGATTACCTCTAGATCTTTAAATGTTATTCCAAATATACTCACTTCTCCCTCCTTTTCTCAGGGTAAGGGCAGTCCACCTGTGTACACAGGGTGAACCCTGCAAGAGCCAGATGTCATCCATTTTACATCTGCCACAGTGGCCAGCTACTTTACGATACCTACATGTGTGTGGCCACAGTCGCCTGTCCGCTTAGTTGGCTGCCAAACTGCTAGAATTGCTCTGTGAGCACAGACATTTTACCCTGCCAGAACAGTTTGTCCCAGTTTCCCACTGAGGAACTCTTATAGAGTTTGTTGAGAGATGTGTGTGCGCATGTGTGCATATGCAGGCATTTTATGTATGTGTGTAGATGGATGCACGCTGAGGTGTTGCTGTATTTCTCTATGTGTGAATGTCAGGTCTTGTGCCCCACAGGAATCAGGCAGAAAAGGCATGAGGCGTTGCTTGCATATAGATAAAAAAGCCAAACACTTAGAACCACACAAAATAAGCGCTGCTTGGCGTTCATGGTTTATGGGCAGTCTGGAAGGCTTGTAATTATGATAGGCTTCAGTCCATACAAATCCCATCCTCTGACACTCTCGAACACACACACACACACACACACACACACACACACACACACACACACACACACACACACACACACACACACACACACACACACACACACACACACACACACATCCACACGCTTACACTTGTTCACCTCACTTTAATGTACTGGTTTATTTTATTTTTTAACCATTCAAACTTGCCCCAAAGCTTAGCTCATTACAGCTCTAATTCAGTGTTACATCAGCTGGGCAGAAAGGCAATAGCAACACGTAGCCTTATTGGACATTCATGTAATTATCACATTTCTTTTCTCTAGTGTAGGTCCAAAAGTAAAAGTCCTTTTTCTGAACGATGACCAAATTAAGAATATTACATGTTATATAAATGAATTATAATTATTGATGCCGTATAGTGTTCATCACTTCTTCGTTGCAGCTAGTAAGGGCGGACTTTTTCTCGTTCTCCTATATATTCTGCCGGGTAGCAGTATATATACAGTAACAAGCCGGGTGTGAATTTCACAAAGGGCTCTATAAAGTTTTTGCTTCACCTAAAATAACACTTTACTAATGATTTGTTGTATTACTTATCTGGAAAATCTATCAACATCCTTGGTTCAAATCCCTCTCCTCCCTTACCCTTATTTCCCGTCATCTCTCAAAATGCAAAAATGCCTGTCCACAGGAGCAAACTCAGCAAGCAATCGGTTGAAGCACCTCATTAGGAATAAATGTCAACCAGGTGGCAAAAAATGGTAAGAACTCCTTCACGCCTACCGTACAAGCTAAAATTAAACTAGGACAGGTAGTCAGTTGTATAGCAGTAGAAACAACACCTGGTGCCAGGTTGAGTGGTGGAGGGACTGCTGCCCTTTTTATACATTGTCTGTCGAATTCTAGATAAGATACCAATGAGAGTATTTGCGTGACTTTTGGAGGAAAATGCATGAATACAGTTAATAGTATACAACAGCTCTAAATAGGAAGGATAACTAATTTTGCCTTAAAAAACTTCGACCAACATCAAAAAGCTCATGGGACTTCCGGCAACTTTAACTGGCACTCTCGGCCGTACTTACTGGTTGGTCACAGGAAGTCCACCCACAGAATGGCAGCAATGTGCTGGCTGTCCCTGGTCTGTTGGATATGCAGATAGTTGCCTTTACATCTATTTTCATCGGGTGTCCATCTGTCAGCATTGACTAATTTGATAGTCTTAGTAAAGGAGAAGTGATGAATAGAAATAGAAATTAAGTGGGTGATTTATTATATGCAGACACATTTTAATGAATAATACATTTTCTTTTGTGTCTTGTTAGAATGCAGAGAATGTGTTAACTTCACATAGAAGTTTTCTAAGGTTCAGAGGTAAAGCCAGGCTCAGACTTCAGGAGTTTCCAGGCTGATTTATTCCTGATTCCCCCCTCACATCAACCAGAGCAGAGATTTCATCTGGGAACTTGTCGGTACCCATGTAAGCATTAGGTTCCCCATAAATACTATTGCTCTCAACTAACCTATTACAGTTAAGTTAAATGTGTTGATATAATACATCTAATTTAAGTCGACATTTCATTTCAGTGTATCTGGTAGTGTTACACGTTTACAGATCCAGTCTTAAAACCTCGCTGGCTGCCCTGATAATTAAACATGTTTGATATTTTGGAACTGATCTCTGGAAGATAGCGTCAGTTATTTTGGAATGGTTCCACAATAACCAACAAAAGAGACCTACGAGAGCGGCTAATGGTGTTGTCAAACAAAGGTAAACCTTTTACCCCTTGAGGCTAATGGTAGCTAAAAGTCTACTGTTGACATGTATTGGAACTGACCAGTTCTCAAAGAACATCAGATGTTGACTGCATCTACGCAACCGTCTTCTCCTCCATCCTCGTTAACCCTTCTGCTTTCAGCCTCCATTTTTGTTTGTGTCTGCCTCCCCATGAGATCACATGAGGTGGTGCTCTGGCATGATTATATAATGCCCTGTAGGCTTTTGTTTGATGTGCCGTCATTTTCATATCTTGTAGTGAATGGACGTTTGAGATTAGAGAGAATAACATCTGGGAAATTTCTTCTCATGTATTTGATGCAAAACCACCACAGTTAAATAACAATCAGCAACTTGGCTAAGTTCTGATTGAGCTGCACTTATCTTAGTTGGAAACCTCTTAATGCTGCATAAGATATAGTTATAGCAAAGAGGCCATATAATTCCAGAGACCACTTGACTGGGTGGCTTTTTCTTTTAATTACTGACAGTGTGATCTTTGCCATTCTGTTGCTACAAAAGACATAGATTAAAAGTTTGATAAAAAAGGAAACAAACAAGAAAAAAGCTTCATACTTGATGCATATTTAAGTAACACTCATTCTTTTTCAAGAATGTATACATTTTCTATATTTTGTCAACAGACTCAATGCTAGTCTTCTGCTCCCAAACCGATCATTTTGCTCACATGTTCTAGGATGTACATTTTCCATTCACAAATTGATAATTATTGATTAGTTTATCAATTCAATGGCAGCATTAAGTCGACCTATCAATCACGAAGCAACACAGGAGAATTCACCAGATATAAATGTAAAAGGGTCAATGGCAGCAGAAGAAGTTTCTTCAATACCAGGAATATATCTTTCTTTAGTCACAATCACCAACATCACTAAACCACCTTGTTTGTATTTGATTGTAACCAAGGAGATACACTTTATTGACCCTATCGAGAAGCCCTTACCTTAGTCAGCCATGCCCAGCTGGAAAATAATAACAATGTTAGTGGCCTTATACCCTGCCATAAAACACACACATATTCACAAACACACATGGCCTCAGAAACACACATTGATAAAATGCAGGCAAAAAGGAAAAAATGCTACGTGTGTTTATTCATCCTACATACTGCCGCAGCATAAAAATATCACTCCCCGACATCCCTGCACCTGACCTTCAGTGTTATTAAGGAGCCTTCTTTATTCCTGACACTCTCACAGCTCTTCCCTAAAGAAAGCAATTCATCCATTTTCCAATAACTTACCACCGAGGCAATTATTTCTGTTTTTCTGCCACCTCTCTGCTTCTCAATAAAGTGCTCATAAATGGGGAGGGCAAAGATGTGAATCAAGGAAGTGATTTTGAAAAGATTGCTGGGTGTGTGAGGAAATGAGACAGTGAGAGTGTGAGTTTGGTGCGATTGTGAGTGATGGCTGCGTTAAAGGATTTGTGAAGATAGCAAAAGTGAAAGTAATATTAAAAAGCAGGAGTTAAAAGGATAGAGCGAGTGGAGGCTGAGTGGCAGAAGTTGTGAATTTAAAATGTCTGAAGCACGGAGGCTGTATTTAGCCCAGCTGGGTTGAGAAATTGCTCTAGCAATGCATGCTGTCATAGAAAAAGTCATTTGTATTTGAAAAGCTTCATTACATTTCGTAAACTGATCTTTTATTGGCTTACCTTATTGACAAATGCATATTATTGTTCTTCAATTAACACATCATTGAAAGACTGAAATACCCCAATCAATCAATTATAATCCACCTCCCCCATCCGTTCTAACACTACAGAGAAAAACATTCATATTTTCCATGTGTATGATATGATTTTTTTGCCTCTGATAAAGGAGCTTAGTGTTAAAAAAGTGACAAAAAAGGAATAATCTCTGAAAGCCAGAAAAAACCTGTGAATCTCCAATAACTACACTAATGCAAACACATGTCAGTGTTAGGGTGTAGGTGTGAAAATTTAATTGTTTGAATAATCATCGATAAGACAATAGAGACATTTTAAATTCTGTGTTAAAAAAGTGTCAAGATAAAGGTTTCGAAGATGCTGTAAAGGTAAAACACACTGTTAACACACTCACTCCCAGTTTGTGTGAGAACTCTCACAAAAAAAACACAGAATATCCTCTTCAGCACCAACTTTGTCTGTGAATCCCTGCCACATGTTGTGACAGGGATTCAGGCACAAACCTGTAGTGTCCAGCTGCTAGAGCTTACCATGCAGACATCAGGGCTTCAGACGTCCAAGATTGAGTATAACTCAAAATGTCCCTCAGGGGCAATCCGTATAGAGGCTTAAGTGTGCCACTGGAATAATGATAGACTTTCCGTTGCTTAATTATAATTGATTAATTACTTAATATATTGAAACAAGTTATTTTGTGATTAATTCAATTTGAATTTGAATGCAATTAAAAATCGAATAAAAAGTTGTATAACTATCTTAACATGTGCTAATTAATAATTCCAGTAAATCTTTCTGTCTTTGTACATTTTAAATGGATTTGATAACGTTTTGAAAATCTTTAATTCTGTAGTTTATCCTCCAAATGTATTAACATAATACCTCATGCTTTAAAGTTTCTATTTCCTTCACACTTTAATTAAAAAATGTGAAGTTAATTTGACAAACTCACAGATACAGGACATCAAATTATTTTTTTACAGGTGGTCAAACATTAAATCCCATTTGATGGCTCTTTTATTGCAAACATATTTTAGATATAGATGTGTTTTGCGTTAATAACTCTGTCATGGTGTCACTGTGGGGAATTTTCTGTTTTTGACTGAATTACTGTTGTTTTTACTCAAAAACAATGGCACATTTTCTGTTTTCAGTACCGGAAAAACATTAATACACAATATACACTTACTGTATACATATAGCTCAGTGCACTACACAATCATCTTTAGCTACACAACAGTGATATTGTTGTAGTACAGAAAGCAGTGTGGGTCAACATGAGAGTATCCTAGATTTGTAGCTTGTATAAGAAACGTTTCAGGGTAACTGCCTCCATGAAAAAAACATCTCAACAATTTAACCAGTACAGATGAAAAGATAACAAAATATCATTTAACTTTGGCACCATTGGTCATTCTACTCAAACTAGAGTTGTGATATCCCTTTAAAATGTTGGGCAAATGTTACATTTTTTTACAAAATGAGCCACAATGATTTCAATCAGGAGAGACTTCCTTTTTTGCTCAAAGAAAATGTATTGACATATGCGCCTTTTGATATAAATGTTAAGTCTTTGGCGATTAGATCCCAATCCTGCTATTGTAAATCTTAAGGGGGAAATGCAGCGGTGAGTATAATAGGGAAACCCCCCGTGGTCTAGATACTGGTGGTGATGTTGAAGATCTGAATTGATGAGAAGACGGGGAGAAGAGAATGGTAAAGATCTGGATTGATGAGGAAGCGGGATGAAGAGGAGGTGTGATGAGATGTGGTATTTGGTTTCCTGGGCACTGGACATGATGAATGGAGGTAGATGGGGTGGAGGCGGCCGCAGCATAAACACCTGAAATCACAGCTGACACAGCCTCAGAAAAGAGGAGAACGATTGAAAGTTTGATTGTAGCACGATGATTGGCTGCTGGAGATTTTGTTAAAATGTAATTGGTTAAAAGAGAACACCCATGATGAGCTGATTATATGCAGCTGTGGAGTGAATGAATGTATACCCAGTCTTCCTGCTTGAACTTGCGCTGAACTTCATAAAAAAAGAAAAAACTGGGGATTGAAAAATGAAACATTTTGAATCCCGTGCTCCTTTATGATCTATGTCTGTGTCTTACTCATTTTCATGTTAATGTACTAATAAATCCCCTGGCTGCACATTTCTCACAGTTGGTTTCACCTCCTTCCTCTAACAATGGTGTGACTTGTTTACAGGTGCACAACTAAAATATCACTGCTGCCTCCTCTACACACACCGGCTCAGCCAGGGAGAGTGAGATGGAAAAGCCAGACAAAGAGAAAAAGAGAATAGTAAGAAAGTAGAAAAGTGTGAAAGTCACCAAGTAGTGGATTTTAGTGCCATCTTTTGCTCGATTAAACATCTGGTATGTGAGAGATCAAACACACACACTGAACACAATTTAGAAGTTATTACCAAGTTTTTTGATTTGCAAATTGAATACAAAGGAAAATGTGCCCTCCACACTCTCATCTATTGACACCAAAGGGCCTGGTGATAGCTGGAAATAAACTTGATTGCTATTTCATGGAACCATGTGTTTGTCCATGTTTGTGTGTTGACGCAGTTGTACACGCTTACACCAACACATACATATGCATACATACACACACACACACATACAGAACAAATATACACAGCAGTAATGAGCAATTATTGTGGTGTCATGTGAAGGGTTTGCGGCTGCATGTGCTCAACGTGCTGCGGAAGCTCCACTAAAGAGAGAGACGAACTCTCCTTCATCTCTGTGGGAGGAGGGAGGAACGCTGGACAGACGCAATCATCTCCTGATAATGACTATTTAGTCCCACCCAAAATGGAAGAGAGCTTGATCCTTCACATTGAGACGGATATATCCCAGCAGATTCATCGTCCCATAGTTAGGCACTCTGGTTTGCAACTAACGGAAAAAATGATGTTGAACATGGGGAAAATGTTGCCAAACTTCACTGTGTTAGCTTTGTTATTGTGAGAAAGTAGCTTGGCTGTGGACTCAATTTTGTTCATTTTATTACAATGGATGTTGGAAACAGCTAAAAATAGAGTGCAATGTTAGATTTAAATTCATCACGAGGACAGAAACACAACTCCGAAATAATATTGTAATTTTGTAAACAAGCCATAACGACTTTACAATTTGTTCTGTTGCCCCTATCATTCCGAGAAAGGACAGCAGGCATGACACTTTATTTTGTTGATAAAAAACATGGTTACAAAGGGACACAACAGAAAAGAGGGCAATACACAATGCCAACATAAAGAGGAGAAGAAAATATTGTATTGATTCCTTGGTTTGGGTATATATAGTGGCTTGCAGTGGGGTGAAATACTTCTTGCCCATGAATGTCTTTTCCAAATAACAATACTGTCTGGAATATGAATATTGTGGATATATGTTTATGTTTTGTGTACTAGTGAAACAGTAAAAATGTTAATCTATACATTAATAATTGCAATCCAAACAAGAGAGATACTGAATATGAATCTCTGATTGGAAATTCTAAATCAATGGCATTTAAATTGTCAATAATGTTCAACCGGAACAAACTATTTAGCTAACCTCATTAGTGGAGATGATAAGAGAGGAAATATATGAAACAGATTCATTATCCCATTGTTTTCCATTTTGGTCAGGAAACACTTATGAAAAGGAAAGAATATTATGAGAGAGGCTGGGAAAGTAATGTTTGCCAGCTGATATCATGGGAATTCCTGAATAAATCCAGCACACAAACACACACACACACACACACACACACACACACACACACACACACACACACACACACACACACACACACACACACACACACCACACACACACACACACACACACATATATACAGATATAGATGTATCCACATACTGAATCACTCAAATGACTGACCCTTTACTGTTCCCACGACATCTAGTCTAGCTGGTCGAGTAGGGAAGCCACAATGATCCATCTAAGAACACAACAGGAATTCACAAAAACATGAGTGAGTGAGTTGGCCTAGAACAGAATAGATGAGTGGATATGAGTGGCTTTAGTGAAACAGTGCCATTTTTGTCATTTCATTTGACAAATACATTTTTCATTTAACAGGTGATTAGCAGTACTCCTAGAATGAAGTAGTGATATGACATGTATGACTCAATCATCCTCACTTTATTTATATATTTATTTACCTGGTGAGTCATTTACAGAATAGGGGTAGTTTTTCCTCAAATCTTTCTATAATGTTTCTGTCAACAATATGGCAACAAAGTGAAAACCTTACACTGGAGACTCCTGAGTGGTTATTCATTGCATACAAACATAATTTCTAGGTGTATATTACCAACTCTTTAGAATCCTGGTAACAAATATACTGTATATGGAAGTTTAATATTAAACCACCCAGATGATTAATATACAATATTATGTTTTGGCCACACAGGTAATACTTGTTAGTAGGATCTATTCAGTTACCGGTTTTGTTGTTTTCAACAGATTACTGTTAACAAAAAGAACCAAAGCCTTCCTTTTACCATCTTGTGATTGGAAGGAACACAAGAAAGAGATGAAAAGTATTTATTTAATGTTGTTTTCCTTTAACATCATTAGTGCCTTATCTGGTTCTATAATAATATAACAACATCACTGTGAAGTAATTTTATCCTTTGTTGAACGTAAAAGTTATGGTGCCTTTAATAGTAATGTGGCAGTCGCACTGTGTTGGAAGTTTTTTGTTGTAATAATGACAGTATTTTGCAGAATTCAAACACCATCTTTATGGGTTCTGCCCATGAGTAAGACAACCCGCTGTGTAATGATTGTCATAGAAACTGTTTTATAAACTGCCCTTTAGCTTTATTTGTGCGACTCCCTACCATCGGTTCCACAGCACTGCCAGTCCCCTGTAGAGTTTGCCACTAAAAAGCTCTAAATATGCACCTTTTTATCAGAACTTAGTGATGAAACACAGAAGCAATGGAAGCATTTGAATTGTGTTGATTTGAATTTGTTTTTGAAAATTACAGCTTTGAAACACCTAAAGTGAATCTCAGTATGACACATGTAGTGTTATCTGCTGTACAATTTAAATCACACTTTTACTAATGCAATATTCACACTTTAGAGTGGTTTCTAAATGGAAAACCAATCTTGTAATATTCCTGTGGTGATGGATACCTTAATCAATGTTTGTGACATACACAATATAAGATATAAGGTAAAATAGGATGTAGGATGTAGAAGTAGTCACCGAATTGGTCACTGTCACGTCACTGATGGGTTCGTGCACTATGGATTTGAAGCCTTCAATTTTGGCATCATGGTCATTACCATCTCGTTTTTCGTCAGCCGCAAGGTTGTTTTTTGCACACTAAACAGGATCAATTCTTACAATTAACTTTCATGAACTGAAAACACAGAGTGAAAGGATAAAATGTATACAACGCTAACACAGTTGGCACGCAAACCGGCAAACTCATGTCTATCAATATAGCCATATAGTAACATCTCCTGCTTTATCTTCTATTATACTCTAAATGTGAATATAATTCGACTATATGACCATCATGCTGTCGTCAAAAAGATCTGAAACTCGTGACTGAGACCAGACACCATTAAGAAAGGAACTTTTTCATTGACTTCTCTTCTGAGACCCAGAGGATTGACAGACACACTTCTGGGGAGGCACAATGAACTCTTTATTTATTGTCATTACGATGTCATCTTGAGCCAGTGCCTAAGAAAGTGAGCGTGTGAGAGAGCCATGCATACAAGTCGGACACAGGCAGTCTTGTGAAAATCCTAAAACAACAAATACGTCAACAATGCTTTGGGTTTTAAGAACAGCATCCTTTGGGGAAAGCTCATTGCATACTGTGTGCGTGGTGACTTTGTGGTTGAGAGAGAGAAATCGAAGGCTGTTAACAAAGGTGGATGCTGGGCTTAGAGCAGACAGGTGCTGTTAATTGGAGCAGAACAGAAATTAGCAGTTATGTTGGTTAGAGGTAATAAATGCACAGTGTAATGTTCAGCGTGTCAATAAATAAACACTGCTGTTCCTAGAGACCAAGGTAAAGTTACACAGGGTTTTTAAATGAGTTAAAGGAGAGTATAATTAGAAAAACTGGTCTTAAAACTATCACATTGCTTTTATCTGTGCATGTTGTGTTCTGTTCATTGTTCGATTAAATGTTTGAAGTTGTTAGAAAAGTGTTTCCTTTCATTTTCCTAATTTATCAAGCAACATGTTGTATTAAATCAGCTTATACCTAAGCAGCATTAAGACAGAACTGAGTACTTTAAAAATCAGTTCGTTCATCCAGAATAATGTTATTGCAACAGTAAACAACATCATCACATATTTCACTGATATCCTGCAGCCCTACAAACAGTGTAAAAATAAGGCACAAGCAGTCAAAAGAGAAAAAGGAATACATCACATACTGTTTGCAGTTGTTCATTGTCTTATGTTTTCCCAGCTGGCAAAATTATGTGCTACCCAGAAAGTCCCGTTAAAAAAAACAAAAGCATCATGAAGCAGTTCAAAACACATACGTTTCCCTCTGGCATTGATGGTCAGCAATTCTCCAGCAAGCTCTGTGGCTTGCTTTGCTAATTGTTTTTCATGCCGTAAGGAATAGATTAGGACCAAGTGGTGACAGACTGTAGGCGGACAATGCTAGCCTCGATCCAGCACCACAGAACACACGTTTTTGTTTTCACCAGATTAGTCACATGGATAAGAATTAAATATGAGTGAATTCATAAATAGGGATTCATGAAGCTAAGCCAGTGTTGAGGAGTGTTCATATTGAATTTTACAATGTTTTTTCACATTTGTGAACCAATTATTTTTGGCTGCTTCTGCTTCAGAAATCTTTAAAAAATCTAGTTATAGTAACATGGCATTATCAGAAAAGTAGGCCTCCATTCACTTAATAAAGTGATACTTGAAAGCCTTACAGCATGGTGCATTGACTTTCTTATTTCTAACTTTAGGAAAGTTGTTCATGAATATAAATCAAGACACATGGGAGGGAAAAACGGAAATCCATTTTTGAATTTCTGTGGTAAGCAGATGCTGTTTTGAAGACTTTGTGAGCTGCACTGTACTGTGGACAGCAGTTATTAAAGATGCAATAAGAGAATAGACAATGGGATGCAGTGCAGACAATAACACAACACTTTTTTATCCACACACACAAACGTCAGTGAAAAGGATGTGTTTGAAGGGTTTAAAAGTGGAAATCATCATGACACACACACATGATGAGTGGGCCCACATTACGGGCCCGCTCTTCAGGAGTTGGCCCTTCTGTGACATTTGGAAAGGGCAAGAGGATCATCACACACACACACACAGATATACACATACAGCTTTGACCTCCACACCATCAGGTGTCAGCATGGCCCCCCATCCAGAAGCTCAATACTCAGATTAACATCAGGAACCAGGATTAGCTAGCTCCTGCAGGTTTTGGACAGCAAACACTCGTCTCCCCTGGATGTCCTGTAGCACCTGGGTGCCACCCACACAACCACACAGCACACACACACTCATCTGAAAGCAGCACACACATATATTTGAACACATGCATTGATACGTTAAAAGTTACTGTTAAGCATTACGGCTGACATTAGGGAACGAGACTAAGGGAATAATTATAGTCCTTGTAGGTCCTCACACATATAGTAATAGGCGTGTGTGTGATTCAGATGAAAAAAGTGGGAAAGGGAGGGGGTGTTACATAAACAGCGGAATAATGCATTTATGCTGTTCGTCATCTTACAATCCTGTAGGACTCATTCTAGGACATTATATCTTCTACAAGAACAGAATTGAAAACAGCCTCAGCAACCAAACTCTGCCCCATCCCTTAACGTCTGAGCTGTCTTACATAACGATGCCTCACCAGCCAGATCACACCAAGTGAGCTTGTTCAAAATCCTAAAAAGGCATCTCTTCCGTCTTTTAAATTGTCAGATTTAGCAAAGGATTGCTTGGTTTGACCGATGCACTTCTCCTCAGTCAGTCAAAATCAGATCATTGATTTCTGTGATGCAAGGTTGGAAGAAAGGGCACACTAGAAAAGTGTCTGAACAAAGCCACACACTGCTGGCCTGGTTTAGAGCATGACAGCATGTCAGACCTCTACGTCTCCTCTATTAGAGATGCTTTGTTCCAAGATCTCCTCTTTTTATATTTAACAAGGAAATATGGATGCTTCTGCAGCCATGGTGTGCTTTTCATTCGGAGAGGTTAGCAGATGAACCACAGCTTGGAGACTGGGGTCAGTACAGCAGGTTTGGCTGTTTTTATCTTCTCTGCCTGTCTGAGAGGCTGCAGCTCCTCTGCTGCGATGAGTCACTTGCCAGGCTGCAGCAGAAGACCGTGCTGTTCTACTGCCACCTTGTGCTCACTGTACTGGTAAAAGTTGTCTGTAAAAAAATCACTCAGCACACAATTACTTCATTACATAAAGACATGTAATGTTTTCTCAAAGGCAAAGGACGCCAATGTAATAGGCCTTAATAACCCCAAATTATTGTTAAGAATAAATATTAATATATATAGTGTGCATAGCATAGCACATGGAATCTACTCAAACTTGATATCCCAGAATAACTTTTATTGACATGTACATCACACTTAAATAAAATTAAGGGGATTTCAAGAATATTGGCCAAGGATACCATTGTATGCTTTTTGTCTTCGGCCATAGAAGAAAGTTAGCACCTCCTACCTGCCAAATATAGAGTAAAATGTTGGCTAAAAATGTAAATTCACCTGCCACAAATATGGAATATTTTTACATTTTCATATTGTTCCACTATCTGGTACCACTGACTCATGGTCTACAATTGTAAACTGTTATATGGAAATTTGAAAGACAATAAGACAATAGTATACGATAGGTGGATATTCTAGATATTGTAAATAATAGCATGCTTCAAATTGTGTAGGTGTTGGGATGTCTGATTCCTGTTTCTGGGTTTGGAGGAGGACAACCTGACTGGTCTGCACAAAGCCCTGACCACAACCCCATATGATACCTATAAAATGAGATGGAAGACCGACTGTGAGGAAGGTCTTATCACCAAACGTCACTGCCTGACGTCACTAATGCTCTTGTGGCTGAATGGCAGCAAATTCCTGCAGCCAGGTTCCAAAATCCTGTGGAAAGCCTTTGCAGGATAGTGAAGACTTTTATAGCAGCAGATAAATGGCCAGGGTTTTGAGATGATATTGGGGATGATATGTTCGTGTGTGAAAATAATATGTGTATATGTCCATAACCAACATATACCACACAACTTGAACGCCTAACCAGGAAAACCCAAGATACATCTGCTGCATGTTGTTTTCTTGTTTGACAATAAACTAACAAATACTGGAAATAGTCAAACGCTTGCTCCTGTTTTGTTCACTAGTGACACAATGCTGTAACAATCTATATCCACTTGTATCCTTGACATACTCCCAAAGACTTGCAGGCATGAGTTACATACACCTACACACCGAAATACAGTGAGTTCCAGTTTGCAGTACCTGCCTCTTGTTTCTGTGGTTTTAGGTCTAACTGCATTTCGACCCAGACACCTGGGAATACAACACAGACAAATGTGAGAACAAGGCAGAGAGAAAGATGGAGAAAAGGGAAAAAGTGTCTCTGTGACTATATGAGTGTGTGTCCGTGGACTCTATGTGTGTACATGAGGTACCTTCAATCCAGAAGCTGTGACATCGAACTGTCAGTGAAGCCCAGAAGTGCTGACAGGTAACAGACACACACACACACACACACACACACACACACACACACACACACACACACACACACACACACACACACACACACACACACACACACACACACACGCACACACGTTATCTCCTACTTGAAAGCTGTCACTTTGAGATGTTCTCCTTCACAGGGATTTGCACTGCTTGGCTGCAGCTCCAGAATTTCTCTCGTCTCTTCTTTTTGATATTACTCCTCACCTCTAGATTACAGTGTCGACTCTCCCTCTCTCTCTGCTACTGTTGATACACAAACTCCTTCTCCTTTCTCGCACATAGAGACCTGCAAATAAATGAGTGTCTCTTACAATTTCAGCTGTGAAAAATAACAACAACACTTACTGTAATCTCTACAGGTGAGTAAAGAGTACACTGTGACTCCTAAATGAAAGCATCAGTCTAATTGGCCATGGTTGTACCTTGACATGCCCAGGCTCGAAAGTGACTGTACATGAAGTAATGGTGAGGTTGAGCCATCCAAGCAAAATCATTTGTTTGTCACTTCACAAGTCTCTGATGTCTTAATCTTCTCCTCAGCTCCTCCATTCTCTCTCTGCTATGACTAAACAGTGTAATTCATTTATTATGGATTAGGCCCTAAATTAGGTTAGCACATATTAAATCATTCATGTGGGCTCACTTCTTTGACTGGCCTGCTGAAACATTAATTAGGAGTTTTGGAGATGCTAAGTTGTTCTATGATCTGCATGAGCATCTAAAAGTTGGATGAACTGGTGTCCGTTTTTATTTCCTGGTATATTTGTTGTCTGAGGACTGATCAAACCTTTTTGGAATGTTACACCAAACCAAAGACCCTTTTCCACTCACCTACACACAAAAAGACCAGAGGTCATACACATTTATCAGGCTTCAGATATATACAAACCGTTGGAGGATTCATAATAAGATACAGTAAGTCTAGACTAGATATTGTGCACACATATGCACACACGCTCAAATATTCAACTTTCATATCCCTATTGAGTAGCTAATAATACACCTTATGTGCTACAATGTGTTGTGCAGTGAATAAAAAACTCTAACAAAGATTATAAACTGAGAATACAAGACGCATTGAAAGTACTTAGAGTGCTGCTGTGCTCCATTAGCTTGATGCTTACATCCTTAACGAATGAATGATGGCTAACTTGGCAGCACAGGTTCAACAAAGAAAAAGCAAACCTACCTTCAATTGGGGGCATATTCTCTCACTGTGGGTTTTAACATCTGTTTGGAGAACAAGTAAAAATCTGTGTGTATCGTGATGTATGGATGGAATTTTTGGCTATTTGGCCGTACTATTTATCACACCCATACAGGTTACACAACTAGCTGCCGTTTTGAGAGTTAAACCCTATAAAATCTTAAATAAATGTGTGAATTCTGCATTCTTTGGTACTTGCTGTCATTTCCCTATTTTACAATTCATTTTAGCTGAATGCTAGGTGCTGATGTCAGGTATGATTAAACTGGTTATCAGTATTTTCTTCTCAAACAGAATACTATAGAATAAAGTGGACCTCGACTCAAATAGCATTTTAATCCACAAAAACACTCACATGTTAAATCCAATCTCTTCAAAAGGGAAGCTGTGGTATACTTTGTTATGTTAAGGAGCTTTCACAATGGAACAAGTTACTGCATAATGCTTTAAAAACATGATGTAGCATCTTTTATGTTAAGTCCCTTGCCAATTAATCTAAGCGTGAAAACATTATGCTCTCTATTCTTGTTTTACCGTCTCAGCTGAACAGCTCTACTGTATCTAATATTCCACGCTCTGCTGCTCCTGGGTGCTTCGCTCCCTATTTGCTTTGGTGACCCTTGCAGCTTTATCTCACGTCTTCTCTCATTTGATTACTCAGTAGTGGGATAGCCTTTCTTCTTCAGTCAGCAACGTCCAGTTTGAGTCGTATGAACTCAGTTGGATCAACATAAGAAACATCTCTGTAGTGCAGACATGGTTTTCTTTAAACTTTCACCGGCTCCAGCCTCCCATATGGCACATCTTAAAATGCAGTGAACACCGTCTTTAAGGCTGAATCATATTTATTGATCAATGTGCATAGATTATATCCTCAGCTATGGCTAAAGTTGCACTTCAAGCACATAATAATAGTCAATTCTTTAGGGACTGGAATTTATCTTTGAAATGATACCCGAGGACACCAATAGACACAGTGATATAAGGGCCTCACATCTAAACCCCTGCAGGCTTTGCCTCCATACATAAATTCATAAAAACCAAAGCCACAGCATTGCTTCTAACACAGTGGATGGCCAGGGGTTTCCTTTTTTTTTTCATACATTTTTTCCTTTGCTACCTTGTGTTGGTCACATGTTTTTTACCTCTGATTTTCCTTTCATGTTGAGCTTAAAGATACATTATCTGTTTATTATTTATTCTTCCAGACTCACACTTCTCCACTTTTAGTCGGCAACCCTGTTTTTGAGGATTAGAGAAATGTGATTGAATTACATCTGTGTAAACCAGAGATGCTAAATTGTATAATAGTATATCTACAATACCTGTTCTGAATGGAAAGAGCATGTTTGTGCAAGAAGGAGTATTATTAACAAACCACCAAGTGGCGTCATTGTGCCATTTACTCTCTTTAAATATATCTAGCACTTCACAGGGTTTGGGGATATTTCCAAATTCATAGCCAAGAGGTACACAAGGAATTTCTTGAAAATAATTGAAACTTTTCTATTCAATAACTTACATTTTTTATATAAAGATATTCAAAAAAGAAGAAACACTAAACATCCAATTAAACTGTGTGTCCTTCTTGTCCAGTGCAGTGTAATTTCTGCGATAAATGTTAAGAACAATATTCTTAGAAAATAGAAGAAGCCCTCATTTCAAATGAAAAGAGGTGTGTCCAAGGTATTAACAATATCTGGTAGGTCAATGGGTTAGATGACATGGGAGTTATTAGAAAAAAACTCAACTGATTTTTATACACCATATTCTTTTGTAAAACCAATTCATGCCACATCAGTAATCAAAAGAAAAGTGTGGCACAGAAGACACATTTATTAGATTTGTGTTTCACTTGTATGGGCAAAGTTAGCACAGATATATAGAAAATCATATTGTTTTTTATGGCACTCAAAAGGTTGATTTATGTTCTCTAAGGTAAATCTGTATAGGTTACCAGCGAGGAACTCGGATTTCAGCAAATCCTCTGACTGACTGACAGTCGAAAACTGAGGGACAAGAAGCCGCTGGATCTGGAGTTAATGTCTGTCGAATATCCAACCTTGAACCAACTTCACCATGTTACTAACGGTTTAATATAATGTACTATCTTTGTGATTTTTTGTTTTTGTTTTTTACCGTTACGTGATGACGTCGTTCCAGGATTCGCTGTCGATCTCCAACAAATCGAACAACAAGCGGAAGTGAAGCATGAGAAAAAAAAGAAATGTTTTGTATATGAAGTTAGTGAGCTAACATTAACTTGTATTATCATTTAAAGAAAAGTTAAAGCTTTGCATTGTGGAAGGAAGCATTTTCTCCTGTTTGATACCCCCTGAAATTAGATAGTCCTCCTGGACTAACCCGTCTCTTTCTCTGAGAGCAGGAACGAAGTCAGGTACGTTGTGCTCAAGATACCATTGGACAAGCTAATGCTAGCTAACAAACCAAGGGTCAGAATGTGTTTTTACAATTGCCTACGTTTGTTATTTTTCAAATAACCAGAGTCACGTTTGGCAGCAACGTTTGACGAAGAAGATGACGTTAGTCTTTTGTGTATTCACTTTATCAACAACGTCAGGCTAACCTGGAACAGTGCTGATGGACTAAAGTTGTTTGTTACCCGGCTAGTGGTGTTAATTCTAGCTAGTTTAGCTGTAATACTAAGGTTGCATTTCGAGAGAATTACCTCGGTGGCTTTTGGTTCTCAGATTCCTTTTTAACTCGATACAAGATACCTTATCATTGGAAATGATTGGGCATGATTGACACATCATTAACTACTATGAAAACGCTTCATATTCACATACTGGTCCGAGTTAAGGCTGCATTTATAAACGGGCAAAATAGGCAATTCTCTGGCGCTCCAGATTCAAGGTTCCTTAAAGCCCTAGGTTTAATGATTAGCAATTGATCTTGTTTGTCAATTATTATTATTTTTGTCAGAATCCAGACATTTATTACGTTCGTTTACATTGCAATGATATGGTGCACATTATAAAATATCGGTGTCAAAATCAGTTGACTATAGAACACAAGCTATAGGGCCAGGTACTGATAAATCAGCATAGAAGTATTCTAATCCAGGGGAAATATCGAAGTGTGTGGTCTGTTGTTGGACTATAGGCCTACTTGCTGGGACCATATGCAATGCATTAATGTTTGAAAGTGGGGTCTTAGCAGCATTAGAGCCCACACACCTGTATACAGTGCAAACATGTTTTCGTCTGCGATTTTCTCCTCTCATAATAAAAACGTTTCTGGTTTACTTGAAATGTTTTCCAAAACAACAAGGCTCTGTTTGAACACAGACCGCCATTTCTAATGGATCACTAGCTTTATTTGTTCTGATTATCAACATTGCTATTTCTGTGTTGTGCCCTGTCAGCCAGGATGGATCCAGCTCTACTGAGGGAGAGGGAGCTGTTCAAGAAAAGAGCTCTGTCCACCCCAGCTGTAGAGAAGAGACATGCTGCCTCTGAATCCCATAAGAGGAAGAAGCCTAAAGTTGAGAAAGAGGGCTCTTCTGGATCGAAACATGGCTCTGGTAAGTGAAGGAGAGAAAATATGTTTTAAACATTGTTCGATCATTGCACCCACCAACCCTTGGTCAGTTGTAGTATACTGTGGGGACAGATCCTCTTCAAGATTCAAGATTCAAGGTTCAAGAAGCTTTATTTATCCCGAGGGAAATTAAGGTGCAACAGTTCAATACAAAGAAGGAAGGAGAAATATACACTCAATAGAACTAAACTACTAAATATACATCAAATATTACTAAATATAAACTAAAATAACTAAGTATAAACTAAGTATAACTAAATATAAACTAAATGTATCAACAATAAGAGCAGCTTTGTTTTGTGTTTGCTTCTGGATGAAAACACAAGGCATCTTAGTGTTTTTTTACCAGTTCCTCAGCTGTTCTGTTGCTGGAAAAACAAAATGCTTTTAGAACATCCATCAGCGTTTGGAAGTCGTGGCAACTCCTTCCTTTTTCACCATCATGACCTCATCAGCTGAAGGCCAAGCTCTTCTAGGACTGTGCAACATATATTGGATCTTCTAGCATCCCAAATTGGAAGTTTGTTCAAATAACTACTTGCATGTTTATAGCAGTTTAGGCAGTTAACGTAGTTATAAGGTTTCCTCCTCAGCCTTTGGACAACTTCTTCCATGATATTTTGACCATGGCCCCATGCAAAGCTCACAGTGTGTGAGCTTATTTTGTCGTGCTCATGCTTCGGTTCTGCTTTTAAATGATTTAATGCATCAATGGCAATGTCTTCTTCATCAGTAGCTTGGGGTACACCCTGTATTATTAAAACATCCTGCTCTGCTCTAACCCTGACAGAGAAATCTTTTCTATCATTTGGTCTGTATTTATTCATAGTTCACAGCGACAAACGGTGCCATCCTGAGGCCAATCCGGGTAAACACGACATAAGCAGTCCCCACCTGCATCCAGTTTACCTTGAGTAACATTTGTCCGTATGTCTCTTTCATACCACGGGTATCTAGAGACCCTAACACCTTTTATAGAGTTAAAATTGCTGAAAGGAAATTATTTTAGACACTTTTAAACCAGAACATTATTAAGCATAAAAACAGGCTGGTACATAATTAAGTGATTTATTAGGCATTGTGTGGTAAGGCCTGTTCAAATCATACATTGTGTTTAATATGACATGATAAATTACATCAGCAGCAACCAAGTGTCACTTGACTTGAGATAATGTTGCAATTTTAAACATGTTGACATCACTGGCAAACAATAATTTAAGAACCAAGAAACACAGGCTTTATTCAAAGCAACAATGTTTGCCAGCTAAGCTTGATCATTTATTTACTGTCCATCAGGTCTTGTTGGGAAACAATGGTAATGAAGTCTTTACATTTGGACAGCATATTCTGTCAATATACAACATTTTACCATGTCTCTTAGAAGCTCGTTTGCATTGACATCTGGCTCATAGGCATGTGCAGTACTCACAGGGCAGAAGGATTTTTTTTCCACTTGTTGATATTACATGTTATTAGTGTTTTTATGTCAAAATAGCCACACTATTATTAGACTACTTGGGTGCTCTTTTTTTCTCTGGCGGTGTTTCTGGAGTGAAATATGGCTTTTAGTGTCTGCAATATGTGTTAGTGAACGTTAACGTGTGAAGATTCCCTCATTACTTCCCTCAGAAATTCACCTCTTTGTTTTTTTTACATTGTTCTTTCACCTTAACGCTTCCCTTGACATCGTCTAAGCTGGGAGCCATTGAACCACTGTTGGGCAATGGGAAGTTCTTTTCTCAGGGCATTATGTTCATGGTTGTTATATTGCCCAGTTCAGAACTAAAGCCCAAATTGCCATCTTCCTCATCTTCGGCCTTGCTGCCCCTATACCACCTCAGTGCAGGATTCTGGCTCCTTGCAGATGCTGGTCATGAGCTTGCCGCAGCTTCCCGGCCCCTCCTCCTGTAGCTGGTGGTGTGTCTTCCCTTTGACACAGCACCCACAGTCCAGTAGCTCATAGAGCACAGCCAAAGCAGCCAGAGATACAACGGTGAGGATGAAGAGCAGAAGGATGATAAAGCAAGCCACATTCCAGCCATCATGGAAAGGGTAGACCTCCTGGACCTGCAATGACACACGGGAGAGAAGCGCCGCCTCTGGCTGCCCCGGGAGATAGCCTGGGTGTATGGTGGTAGTGATGTTGGTCATGATTTCTGGTTTGAAGCAACAAGAAGAACAGAGAGAAAGACAGATTGTTAATGCATGTGACACAGTGTGAATCTGGGTATCGCTGAGAGGAGGTGGCAGCAGAAAGGAGACCAAATTAGAGAACAACGGTCGTAAAATACCTGTTTCCATGGTGAGGAAATGATTAGAAAATAAAAGCGATAGAAGAATGTCTGGAAAAAAAAAACTCTACAGTTTATGTGCCTGAATTTCATTTACACTTTGATACTGCTAATGTACTTTTTGTCAAGGACTTAGTCTCACTAGAGAATACTTGTCGGTTAAATAAGAAGACCATTTGTTATTAGAGCAAAAGGTTATATGGAAAGTGACCATGAACCCTGTTGAGGCCATCTGCTTTGAGCCTGGTAGAAAAGGAAAGCAGCATCTGTGCTTGGTGTGCAACTCTTTGGCCATAACAACTGAAAGAACATGTTAAAAATAAGCAACTGCTTACTCTAGTAATGACATTAAAAAAAGTTCTAGAGCATGCACCCTGTCAGGCCATTTGTGTCTCTTCACCTATCCTTTGACATTTTCAGCCAAAGCCTACCATTTTAAAACAGAACAGCATACTAGTGTCTCTGCCCACACACACATGCTCTAAACACACATAAGCACACACACAACTACAGACATTTTTATATCGCATACTGAGACCAGGGAGGCTGACCTAGATTACTTGACGGAGCCACAGAAATGATTTGAGTTGGAGGGGCATAAGTGCCTCTCTCTCTGTTTCTACATTATTATAACTGCAATAACTGTGTATAAAAACACAGATTCATGTATGCAGGGTGGATTTGTGGCATCTTGGAGTATAAACTGTATGTGCGAGTGTATTTCAGTGCCCTGAGTTTAGGTGATGAATGCTTGTTGTATGATGGTAACCTGGTTTTCTTGTTACTTGAAACCGTAATGTGATAGGACCCCGGTCGTGGCTTCAGTTGTCTCAAGAGATTTCCAACTCAGGAAATGGCCTAAGTGCAGATGGTACGATTTTAAACTGGACTAGGTAAGGCTGGAAAAGATGACGACCACGGGGGTCACGAGGTTATAACTACATTAACTGCTCACAGGATGGTTTTTTTGTGGCGTTTTTGTCTCAGTTGATGCAACTTAACCCCATCTTTAGCAATCTCTTATTGCAGACCCAGCTCCTAATATCAACACTTCAACTCATTGCCATGACAACAACCTCTTTTAACTAAATTGTCTCACCTTGTAATGCTCCCCCCTTCCCTCTTTTGTCAGAGCAGTCACATACACGTTGACAGATTGGCTCCCTAAAGCATCTGTTATCTCTCACCCAAACTGAGCCCCGCCCCAGCCCTGCTTTTTTAAAAGGTGTTGTGGGATCACATATTGCTCTCTGCCGCCTCTCATTAAACACACTCACACAAACACACCCACCAAATACACTTATGCACTCTTAATGCCCCTGGCTGGCTCCTCACAGCTGCCGGTCCCTCATTGATTTATCTTGAGGGCTGCAGTTTGCACAGAGTCATGCATTTCCACAAACACAGAGTGCATCCATATGAGTACCAACACACACAAACACAGTGTCGGATGTTTGGTATTCCAGCGGGAAGTGTGCTGACAGACAGATCCATGTTTATTTAATCCATGCGTACTTGCCCAGTCTTGGCCTAAATATTACAAGTGCCACCTAAAGCTCTTGGGCGATTGTTCTACTATAATTAAAATGACCCATTCTTAGTTGTTAAATATAGTGATTTACAATTTTTGGGGTTTTTAATGCAGAAGGAATTGGCTTCATAGTCTTACTGCCTATAACAAATGTATGATTTACCCTGTGAATGCTGCGTTACAGGCAAAAAATAGCTTAAATTATCACTCTGGATTGATATGATGTGTTGAAGGTAAACACGCACACTCTATTGGGATGATGCTATTCTGAAAATACGCAGACTCACCTGCGTGTCTGGCTCAGCCTTCAGAAGATGCAAGTCAACAGACGCACTCTCGTGTGTTCGGGGCTCCACCTATTGCTCTGTCTTGTACTCTCTCCCCTCATCTGTGTTCAGTCCTCGACCCGTTTTTCCTCCCCAGCACTCTCACGCACTATCAGCCGTCGCTCGTGCACTCCCTCGCCCCCTCCGCCACTCCTTGCAGCTCTTGGCGTCTCAGCTGAACAGCACGGGCTGCTCTCTCTGTCATTGGCTCTTTTCTTTAAGCCCTGCCTCTGCACCATTCGTTAAACGGCCTGTCACAATGTCAGCGTCCTGCCCACAGCGCAGCTCGCAGCAACAGAAGCTCCCGCCCACACCATGCATCATGCATGTATCAGGGTCTGTTTACAGCTTCAATTGGAGGGTCCAGACCTCCGACAGACTACAGGGGGGAGCAGCATTGTTGGACTCCCACAGAGAATAGGACCAGCTGGCCAGACTTCATTCTTAATAGATTACTCTCAAATCAGAACAGATCAGAATCAGAATAGAACTAGAACATGTTTGTGACATTAAAGGATAAGGCTGTTAATAAGCTGTATTAGCGTATTATGAAAAGACCAAAACTAACAATGAGTTAACACGTCTTTACTTTTGAGCCACAACCTGATATATCTGTTTCCGCTGTGCCAAAAGAACTCCATAGTTTCCATAGTAATCAACGAGCCACACTGTTGCTCTGGGTTTGGCTTTATTTCATGAACACATCGTTTTAAGGTTTATACATTGAAGTGTTTTTACAGCCGTGGAAAAAATGAAGACACCACTTCAGCATTATCATTGTCTCTTGTTTTATGATTCATAGGTATGTCTTTGAGTTACATTTTTATTTTTATTTTCTGTTGTCTTCTATAAACTACTGACCATTTTTATCTGTGTTGGAATTCAACAAACACTGGAATGGTTGCCATACATGTAGAGATACAGATTTAAGAAAAATGTGGATTAGTCTCTTAATTTTTTCCGGAGCTGTTTATCTTCCTGAAACCCAGCCTATTGACCAGTGTCCTCTGTAGTCAGTGGTGTAAAGTAACTAAGTACATTTATTCAAGAACTTAATTACAATTTTTTTTAAGGTACTTGTACTTTACTTGAGTTCATTGTTTGCTTTTTGGTGCTTCTACTCCACTACAATTATTTCATACCCTTTTTATTCAGTTTGCAGATTTGGATTAATGATGTGAAATATAACCAACACTTAAATAAGACTTTAGTTACACCTGGAGTAAATTCAGCAGCTTATCAATAATTATAATCAAAACATATCATATATATTACAATTTATTCTGAAATGGACCAATCTGTATAATGAGTACTTTTGCTTTGGGTACTTTAAGTATATTTTGATCCTAATACTTTTATACTTACTTTTAATATTGAATGCAGGACTTTTACTTGTGCCAGAGTATTCCTACACTCTGGTACTTTTAATTTTACTTAAGTAGAAGATCTGAGTACGTCTCCTACCTCTGTCTGTAGGGGACATGTTGGTCACATGCATCTCCTTTTACTCTATCAATCCCTGTTTCACTTTACAGGACGACATCCAGTCTGAAGGCGCTCCGACAAATGGCTGTTTTAGTCTTTTCCTGGGATTTGTTGACAATGGGAAAGATGTAAAACAATGCATGCATTTGTTTGACTCATAAATGTTTGGGGAAAAAATTAGTGTGCTTAACATTTCTACGGATTCTAAAAAAATGTCATTACTAAAAGAATGTTCACAAAAATCTGTGGCTTATGATAAAGTCATTTTGGTGCCAGCCTTCACTACAAACAATGAGACATTTAAATATCTGTCCTTAACTGCTCCTTCTCTTTTTCTCCTCAGAGTCTAGTAATGGCAACATTAACATCAAGACGAGCTCTGGGTACAAGTTTGGCTGCCTGGCCAAGATAGTGAATTATATGAAGGTACGTACGTCTTCAGAGACATTTCATCCATGAAAAGAACATCCTTCGTGTTTATATTTGATCACTTCGCGGTCTTATTGACAGTTTCGTTGAAGCTTTCGCAGCAGTATCTTTTTAATTGCTAGATTTAAAAGTTGTCATCTCCATTAAAACACTTTAAAAGCTCAGATTGATGTGAGTTGTGTCAACATTTGGTCCCCAGTCTTTCTTTTGGTATGTTGACAGCTTGTTTATCATGCTGTGATTCTGAAAAGAGGCAACCAGGCCCTGCCAGAGTAGCTCTCTGACTCATCTCTCACACTCAAGTTTTCAGATTGTCTTTTAATGTGTGCACTTTTTGTGCCATCTGATGAAAAAACAGTTTTAATCCATGTAATATACCATGACAGTTGGATAAAAGGCACACAATTACCCTAGACATTTGACTGAAACACTGTCAAAGCTGGGAGATTATAATTGTATACATTTGAATGTGAACTCTAATTTCATATTTCATCTCTCTCCCTAATCCTCAGACAAGACATCAGAATGGTGATACACACTGCCTGACCCTAGAGGAGATTCTGGATGAGACCAAACTTCTGGACATCAGCATGAAACAGAAACAGTGGCTTATGACTGAGGTGTGTTTCTGGACTTTGGATTTATACTGCTCATTAATTCTGCTCAGGCGTACCCCTGAAAACCTTAAGAAAATAACTGAGTATTGGTGGTTAAGGAGTGCATGGTAGCTCTGTGTTGTATAAAAGTAATAACATACATATTTATCCTCTTGATTTCAAAAGATAGATCATTTTAAAGGTTCCACAAATTGAATAAAAAGTATTAAGATTTGCAAACTATTACCAAAAGTGCAACTGCTTACATTGATAACATTTAGCCACTAGATGGGGCACTCCCTCACCCTGGTTCATGTTCTGTTCAGGTCATAACAACATGGTGGCCAGTTTGATGCACAACCTGCACATTTTATGGACAGTATGTAAGTGTAATTTAGAGATGTATGACCTGACATCTACTTCTTCACTCTCTGACACTAACAGGCTCTGGTCAACAACCCAAAAATTGACGTCCGGGATGGGACGTATGGCTTCAAGCCCAAGTACAACCTGAAGGACAAGAAAGCGTTACTGAGGCTGCTGGACAAACACGACCAGCTTGGCCTGGGTGGCGTGCTGCTGGATGACGTCGAAGAGGGATTGCCCAACTCTGCCAAGGCCATCAAGGTAACATACTTAATGTTATTTATGCTAAGCACCCTCTACATTTGTGCCTCACACCTTTGTATAATGAGTGAACACTGAAAGATACAAAAGGAGGATCTGAAGAGACATGAGCTCTCATGTGTTTGCAGGCTTTGGGGGATCAGATCATCTTTGTGACACGACCAGACAAAAAGAAGATCCTATTCTACAATGACAAGCACTGCCATTTTACAGTAGACGAAGGTGAGAAGAAGTCTGTGGTCTATGGCTGTCTGGGTTGTATTCCTGAAATGAAACTCTGTATTTAAAAGGTTCCGATGTTGGGTGTTTTTTCATTGGTTAATCAAGAGCATATACCGGAGATAATTTCACAAGTTCCTTTCACCATACTTTAACTTGTATATGTTTACGTTTAATATTTTTTCAGTTTACTTTCATATTCATTTTCTCCAGTTCATACTGGTTTTGCTATGTTTTGTGTTTTATATTTGGTCAAAATCATGAAATTATAAGCTGGTCAATCGGTGTGCTTCTTCCTCAAAAATGTGTTTTAATTGTAGAATTCCAGAAATTGTGGAGGAGCGTTCCCGTGGATTCCATAGATGAAGAAAAGATTGATGAGTACCTGAAAAAGCAAGGCATCTCCTCCATGCAAGAAACAGGACCAAAGAAAGTGGTCAGTATCCCCTGGTTTCCACATCTGCTCTCTTTCTTATTCTAATGCCCAACATTTGAATATACTTTCCCTGATCTATTTTACTATAAATAAAGGTTTTAACATTTTGAAGTTAGTCAATCAATCATCTTGAATCTCTGCTGATGTTTACCTGCTCCCTGCAGTTACCAATTCACAAGAGGAAGAAGCAAGGTGGGCAGAGGAAGAGAAACTTCAAGACACACAACAACCATTTGGCAGGCGTGCTGGAGGACTACACAGACGGTGTTCCTGCTAAGAAGTGAGATCCTTTCCCTTGGAGGAGTGATGAGTGTAGAATCTGTAAATCCGAAATGGCTGAAGATGGAGACACCGGGCCACACAACTATACAAAGACTCTTTCCTGTTTGTTATATCAAAACTTGGTTCTTTTGATGAGGGTCCTGTGTTACAGGGAGTGAATAGAAACTGTGTAGTGGAATCATTCTTTAGTTTGTTTATTGATCAGTGATAACTGGAGGAAAAGAGTACCAAGAACATTAAAGGACGCTGAATGCCCTTACCAAAACCATCATCCCTGAAGGGGTGCTGCAACCTTACTGTTCAAATGTAAATGAGGTTGAAGTGTGTTAATACTATTTTCTTCATTTTATTTTGTAATATCACATTTATTTTTAGTATTATTTCAAAGGGCACCAGTCCTCCCTATTATTGCTGCCTTCCATCCTTTTAAAAGGAATAGCAGAAGACAGGCTTGTGTTGTGCAGTGCATCACGTTGAGGTCTCTCATCCAGCTTGGACATTATTTCCTGTGTAATTTCAAAGTATTTACATTCTTTGCAGCACCATGGCATAGTGGTTTGAAATACCTACACTTTTTGAACTTATTTTAATAAATGACGCTGTTACAGTAAACTGTGTCTGCTTGATTTACATGACTACATTAACAACAATTCTATCAGATTAATTATTTCGTAGAATTTAGTTTTGGTAGAATGTGGATATGCACTGAAAATCAGAAATGTCGTATGTGTTCTCGCTGTACTATATACAATCTAGCAATGACATTAGAGGTAGCCAATGTAATCATAAATTAGCATATGAAGCACACAGTCAGCATTTTTTAGGTTATTTAATTAATCATAGAAAAGGGCACAGCAAGATAAAGAGGAAAAGCGTATTCAGCTGTTGCAGTTATATTAGAAAATATCTATTAGTAAAAGAGAAACTTTCCTGATGAAGCTAGGTACATATTATATGGTCATATACATTCATACTACCTGCCAGAATGTGGTATTTAAATATGGGTTTGCTAGTCTTTAACAATTAACAAAAAAAAAGGAAAAGAGGAACATTTCCATTTAGCTAGCATTGTGGCCAGCTTTAACAGTCTTCTTCAAATGGTGGTAGTTTGGCAAAATCTTCATCAGAAAGTCGAGTTGAAGAGTCTGGGGCTGTAATGATAAAAACAAACATTATTCAGAAATTGAAGACATAAGTGGTGTTTTTCACAATGCTTTCAAACTCAGACAATGGCCATGTTTAATAGTATTTTACTGACCAGGATAAATAGACCTGCTCTTATTATGAAAGGATATTGCATTTTGAAACATGTGATGGTACTTCTTATTTAGACATACAGTAGTTTATGTAAAAGTTATAAGGCATGAAATACAAGGGTACAAATGGGCAAGATTATTATATGAAGTTGACCAAAATGTATAATAATTAAAAGAGCAGGTATTAACCATTAAACACAGAGTATTCACAATCTGATTCTATACAATTTTGGCAAAAGTATTGGTGTACTGCTTATTCCTGACATTAACATAATTTATCAAATCATTTTTATAAATCTGAATCAAACTACAGGCTATTTGGTCAACATATTTTTATTTTATTAGGCAGGGAAGGTCTGCCATTAAAATCTGGCAGTGTTGTTTATGTTTATAACATTAATTAGGACACTAAAAACAAAGGAAATGCCTAGGAAGAATAAATGGGATTTGCCAGTCTTTAAAATTACCATGCGATCTAATATAAAACCGATCGACAGACAAAAGCCTCTTGTTACCAATGTGTTAGAGCAACACCTCTCTGACAGTTGACAAATAAACCTACAGTTTAATGGTGTAGTCGGAAATGTAATAGATTGCTGTGGTACCTGTGGTCTCTCCGTCTGAACCCGCCTCATACATCCAGAGCCGTAGATTACCGTGTTTTCAGGTATGACTTCACACGTGTTGACCTGACAGAAGGCTCCAATGATACAGCCACTGGTGAGGATCACATTCCTACCGACGTCGGCTAAAGAACGAAATAGAGGATATTTGATACGGTCAGTGACAATTACTCTGAATAGTCCATGCATCTTTGTATACGTAGGTTGCTCATACATGAACATGCATTTAAAAATCCAATGGAAAATGCCAACATCCCACCTTTGGATTCAATGACGTTGTTGTCCCCAATTTTCAGGGCTTGTGATACTGTTGGTTGTCAGTTAAGGCAACATTCATTTTTGATTGATATGATTCATCAAATGTCTTTTATATAACATTATTTGACTTATAGATAAAACCTTACAGTACAGTCAAAAGGATACCACAGCCAACTTCAAATACATTGTTCATGCCAATGGTCATTGTCTTTGGTTCCACCTCAGACTCTGGTGTGATGTTTTCTGGATAACTGTGGTGTAGAACAAACAGGATTGTAATTATAATGCAGGATCAATTGAAAACAGAGGCAGCCTATATGCTAAGATTACGTATCGTGAATGTTGAACATTGATATACAGTGCATGTTACACATTAAGGTACAAGGAATCCTGATTACCCATTAATAATCAGAGCCTGCTCCTCGATTAAATTGCCTTCTCCAATCACGATGGGCCCTGCCTCTGCAATGATACGAGCTTTTGGATGGACTACTGTCCTTGGGCCTGTATAAACACACGTTTAAATAAGTACGTTAGCTTTAAACAAGTATATTCGTTTCAAATTTAACCCAAAGAATAAATTGAGAGTTCGATTTGAAGTAAACAAATGCAAGTTCTGTCAAGTCAGCTGTGACCAAAGTAACTTGGAATTCATCCCAAGCGAAACATCTTACCTATGGTCACATCTCCTCTGATTTCACTTTCAACACAAACTACGGCTCCAGTGGCTATTTTGACACTGCAAAAAAGTAAAATAGGACAAGAGAGAACATGTTAGCTAAGGATGCTAACTAGCCAATTTGCTACCAGTCTAAACTAGGTACATAATTACTTTATCTCTATAGTCATCATTTGATTTGATACTAACTTTTAGCAAAGATGTTAAACATCATTAGTGGGCTAACAATGGTATTACCTTTTCTGATTATTTTGTTTATCTGCCATTGTGATAGATGAAATCCTATGGGAGGATCCGTTGATTCAGTCGACTATCGATTTGGAGTCCTTGCTGTCATAGCGCATGCGTCAATCGACGTAATACGAGTGGCTGTGCAAAGCATGGTGCAAAGCCAGGAGAAAGAGATGGTTTTAAGACTTTAACATGATTATTTGGTGAAATATGGGAATTTGGAGGAATTCAAGTCATTTAAAAACGTCCTTCGTCTGTAAAAAAAAAAGATCGGGATCGGGTTTTTTACACGGATGCTTGTACGCACAAGCGTTGGTAAATGCATGGGTTGAAAAATGATAAACGTTACCATAGCAACGGACAATAAAGCCCCATTTATCAACACTACGATCCATTTATATACAGTTGTTTTTTTTCTACGCAGTTTATGAGAATAATTATTTTTAATGTTTGCAATTGACAAACATAACTAACTTTCCATACAGAAGGTGGCTATATGTTGGATCAAACTAATTCATGTGTAGATACAATTACGCATGGCCAAAAGTCTTATTTACGCAAGTGCTTCAGTCAAATAAACTGGCGATTTGCAGCAGCAAATACAATATCTAAACGGTTGAGGGCACAGTTTTGCAATGTTGTGTTAGCAGTACGGAAATGTAGTTACGTTAGTGTCCTATTATGAGTGACAAACAGGTAGCGTTAGCGGTAGTAATGTAGTTTGACCCTCATCGCTCCCACTACAATGTCAAAACAACGAAGGATCGGAAGTGGTATCTGCTATGGAAAAAGGGAAACGAAAAAAGAATCTTCAGATTTTGGAGTGAAACAGTTAAGACAGAAAGTCATGACACAACCAGAGAAATATATGTTTTCCCTTGCTGCCCTTGCTTTGGTTGTAGCTATTTTTGTGGTACCACTGACAGCTGAAATATCTAACGTCACGTGTAAGTATCCAGGACTTTTGACAAGAAAAAAAGCACCATAGTGCTAGGTTAGCTTAGCTAGTTACCTTGTATCTACGGAAGTTTACATCCTTTTCACCGATTTATTTGTTGAGTTTTCGTTGACCATGGCTTCTACCAGCCACCTGGGCAGTCGGCACTAAAAGATATGTTGTTAAATGTTTGGGCCATGAATAACACCGGCTAGCCCGTTGCTAACTGTAGACACGTACAACATCTTCAACTCTAAGGAAGACAGTTGTCAGTCCACAAATGAGCTCCAGTCATTTAAACTTCCCTCCTAGGGGTAGTTGACGGATTAATACAGCATGTGACCACAGGGCTCTGCAGCCATAACTTCAGCCCTCTCACATGCTTTGCTCTTCCTGGCAGCAACGCTAGCTGACTGGTTGTAGCTTGCTGTTAGATTGAGTATATTTTTTAAACTGTGGCTACCCATTTAGTTAGCGATCACACACTTTTGAATGGAATAGGATCCTCGTCTATATCGATAGGAGGCAATCATATGTTCAAGGTAAGTTGATGCTTAATTGTACGGAGCAGCTCCTAGAAAGGCTTTAAAAGCAACGCCATAACTGTATGATTACTGATAGTATGTCGGGATTATTTTACCCGTTGCTATTGGTTCTAGGCAATGCCACAACACACATAGTTATCTTTCTGATTAGATGAATAATGATCATAATGTCTATTCAATAAACAGTGGCTTTAAAGTTGGGTGTGGCCAGCTAAACTGCAAACTGTGACTCTTTTCTATGTAGAAATTGATTTGCGTAATAATTCCAGCTAATATGCACATTGTGTACTGCTTTTTATTACTTCAGCTACTCAGCATATAGTCCTGAGGATGGATGAGGCGGTTCTGACAGTCAACAATGAGCTGGACACTGAGGTGGTGGTGTCCTGGATGTCAGAGAGATGCTTTCAGGTACCAGAAATGTCCTTGCATTTATTTCTTTGGCCAAATGACTTGTTTCAGATGGTGATTTTTTTTTCTGATCTGGACCCTTGTTTCCTTGTGTATTAGTGTTTGTACCAGCAGTTAGGTGTTATACCTGCAGGAACCAGTCCTGGCCAGCCCAGTTCAGTAGACTTTGTTGTGGGCACACAGCATGGAATTACACTACAGCTCACCAGCACCCTTATCGACCTGGAGCTCTGCACGTGAGTTCAAGAACAACAGCAGTATAAATGTTTAAATATTGTCATGAAATCCACTTTCATTGTGAAAGTCTTATTGATTTTCATTTATGTTTTTTTTTTTTTTTTTACTGCTTGTTGTTTACTTTATATTTTATTACTGATTGTATGTCCTGTAATGTGACCTTGAGTGCCATGACAGATGTCTTTACATAGAATGCAATACTAACTATATATGTTTTTAATCAACTACTGTAAATCTGAAAATAAGACTTTAACTTTAATAAGCTTACAAGTATTTTACAAAATATCACAAGACATTTCTTTGTTTTAAATGTAAAAAATGTTTTGTGGTAATTAAAATCTAAGAAGATTTTAATTATATTAAGAGAAATGTCCTTGCATTGCATGGGCATGATTATACAGCTGGGCTAGACATAAATGAATAGAACATTCAAATGTTTTCACAGATCCTTCACAGTTGACATGCAGCAGTGGACTAAACAAATCCAATGTTAAAAAGTAACATTGTAGCAGACATAGTTTCCGGTTTGTTTCCAGCATGTTATAGTGTATAATTGTTTTTATTCCAGGGTTCCATTCCACTTTGGGGAGCACGGGAACTACTCTCTCTGGGTGAAAAATCTGAATGACTCCTCAGTGGTCAACTGCTCTGTGGTGACTGATGCAGACCCTGTCAACAGCTACATACGTGAGTCTTGCACATATTAACACATTCATAACCTTTTTTTATGCTATAATCATGCCATTTAAAAAATGTAAAATCTAAATCATGTTCCTCTTTCTCTCTTCATGTGTTCTCCAGCGATCTTGGTAGCTTTTCTTATCTTTGCTGGACTGGCCTTGGCATCTGCCATAGGAACAACAATATTAGGGTAATGTAATTTTATTGTTTTGTTCTTCTGTATACAGTACATTTCTAAGTACAGCTACGAAAATTTGAATTCATGTGTACATTTACAAACAAAATCAGATCTATGTATAATGCAAAATGAATTCCATATAGTTACATCATTTATTGTTATGTGTTGCAGTGCTGTAGCATTAACAGTCCTTGCTGAGGTTACAGCTAAGAACAGAGAGTCCCTGCTGCTGTATTCTTGTGTCTCAAATATGAACTGTGCGGTTGTGTATTACAAATTACTCGCTAAATTGGTTGATTGCTTTTTGTCCAGGCTTGATGTAGTGAGGGGTTTTTTCTTCCGAATAAGTGGCTCCATGGAGACTGAGAGGCTCATCAACTCTGTGAGTGTTTGTGTAGAAGATATATTTCCAACAACAATCTTTTTAGCCAAGATAATACTATTTTAACCAAATGTTGTTACTTATTGTAGAACATATAGACAGAAAAGTGTATGCATCAGTTGAACACTGTGTATAAGCAAGTTTCATCATTCAGGAACTGGGTAGCCCTGACAGGACAGTATCATTAATAGCTGACAACATCCTCCCTCCACCACCCAGCCCCAGCAAGAGGCTGCGATCTCTGGACACATTCAGAGGGTAGGTCCCTCAACCCTGCAGCTTGGCTGCTGATATCAATCAAGTTACCACTTGGCATAATAAGTCACAGCATGTGATTTTTTTCAGCTGACACTAGATTTGTGATTCTCATAATTAAGCTCATACTGATAATATCAGCATGAATCGGGGGCCTTTCGTCCTAAAGTAACCATTTATTGTGCTTTATGTCGCATCATTTGAAATAAATATGTCAATGTAACTTTGCTTGTTTAATATTATCTGAATGCCTGCTGAATTCTCTCTATTTCCTGTCAGTATCTCCTTGGTCATTATGGTGTTTGTAAACTATGGAGGGGGACGATACTGGTTCTTTAGACATGAAAGCTGGAACGGTGAGTCCCACCTCGTTCTTCTTTTATTTTTTTAAACCATGTCACAAGTTCTTCACAGATGTTTGTCTTCTTCCTTGGATTGTAGTTGGTTTTGAAGCCTGTGTGTGATATGTCTTCCTACAGGCCTCACAGTTGCAGATCTAGTCTTTCCCTGGTAAGCGCAATTTTGGTTCAAACCTTATGTCATATTCAGCTTCCTCCTCTTTGTGTCTGATTTTCTCACCCTTTTTCCACCAGGTTTGTGTTTATAATGGGGACATCCATCGCCCTGTCAACACACTCCATGCTCCGAGCGGGCTCGACCCGCTGCTCACTGCTCAGGAAAGTTTCGTGGAGGAGCACGCAGCTTTTTATTATCGGTGTCTTCATCATCAACCCAAACTATTGCCAGGGACCATGTGAGTATAAACATTGTGTTGATGTTGACTGTAATTTTTCTTTCTTTGCTTGCTGGTTATGTTTTTGCCTACATGTGTTCTCATACCCAACACTCATTTACTCCACAGTATCCTGGGACAACCTCCGGATTCCTGGTGTGTTGCAGCGCCTGGCCTTTTCATACTTAGTTGTAGCCTGCCTGGATCTATTGGTGGCAAGAGGTCGCCTTGACATCCTTACAACGGTCAGCAAACAGCTCCATTTACCTTTATTCTTTAACCTTGTAGTTACTGCTCAACTAGTGCAAGAGTTACCTAAAAATAAAACTGCCATATTTGCCTTGGACATGTAAAAGAGTGAAACAAATTCATCCCTCATTTACCCATCCCTGATACATGTATTTTGAATGAGCACTATATAGTTTGATTGACAAATGTCTTTTTTCTTAAGGATGCTTGGTGGTCCCCTGGCCTTGACATCTTGCTGTACTGGCCTGCCTGGCTTTGTGTAATTATCTTAGAAATCATCTGGCTATGCCTCACTTTCCTACTTCCTGTACCAGATTGCCCAACGTGAGTAAAACATGGCATGTTAGTCTGTGTGTCTGTGTTCATGTAGAATGAGCAATGCTCAGGAGAGGAACTGGCCCCTCTCCAGGTACCAGAACACACAGTGTCCTTGGTCTCTTTAGGAACTAGAACTGTTGACTTTTTAGTTTCCAAGCCAAAGTGTTTGTGTGAATTGCTCTGGCAATTCTGTTCGATCATCAGGTGATGTGTAGTCTCTATCACAGCCTGTTGTATTCACTTGTAGTTTCAGGTACATGTTTTCCATTTCCAAACATTGTCTGTCATTGAAATATGTTTAGATAATTGCAAAGCCAACAATGTATTATAAAATAATTGATAAACAATTAAAAATAGCTTGCATTATCAAGATTTGAAGCAGAATTGATTTAACACCTTAAATTATATCCTTAGCTTTGAGTTGTTTTGAATCATTAACTTTGCTCTCATTACCCTTTATCCTACGTTGATAACACTGACTTCCTGACTCTCCTGAACAGAGGATATCTGGGTCCAGGTGGGATCGGGGACATGGGCCTGTATGCTAACTGCACTGGGGGCGCAGCTGGTCTCATTGACAGATGGCTTCTTGGAGAAAGCCACATCTACCATACCCCCTCGTCACGGGTTAGTGAACAGAAAAAAAACTCAAACATACCAGGAGTCCTCACATTTAGTCTTTTTATAACTCGAGATGTGAAACTTGAGCTTACATATAAGGTTACCCTGTAAGAGCCCCATGCACAATCGCTAGCCCGACAATGCTTCCATCACAGGTGAAGCAATGGTACATTTAAGTCATTCACAAAATTCATTTTGTGTTTCCATTTGAATAAAGGTGATTTATGCAACTCATATGCCATATGATCCAGAAGGTGTTCTCGGCAGCATCAACTCTGTCCTCATGGCTTTCCTTGGATTACAGGTTTGTTATGTGTACTTTTTGGCTTATTTTACCTTTTGTCTCTTGCTTCCATATTTTGATGTTAAAATTGATTGTAAAAAAGCTTGTTGGTACAACCAAACAGAATCCAATTTTAACATTTGAATTGTCCCCAGGCAGGAAAAATAATCTTACACTACAGAGATCTCCACACAAGTATAATATCAAGGTTCCTTATATGGGGTCTCCTATTGGTGAGTACAACTAGTTGTGATCATATGCGGCTAGCATGTGCACACATGAATCAGTTTGTTCTATCCTCCGATTAACTAAATATGTCACTGTTTTGTTAAACAGGTTCTCAATTTCAATGCCGAGACAATGTTGATCCTTAGTGAATAATAATAATAACTCTTGTGGCACACAGGGAGCCATATCTGCAGTTCTGACCAAGTGTTCCACAGACCATGGCTTCATTCCTGTTAACAAGAACCTATGGTAAAGTTAGATTTTTCTGTATGCTCCTTCAGATGGTACGTATGTTGTGTTTTTCTGTATCTGTTCTTTCAAGGAATAGACAGCTTAAGAAAGTTATAGAGAAAACATAAGAACTTTTGTTGTTGTTTGCCACCCCATCTGACTTATGTGGTTCATAGGTCTCATGTTTCAAGCGTTTTACAGTACTTTAGTGCTTTATTATGGCTCTGCTATTATAACTTGTTATGATGTATGCTGGTATGTTTTTATTGTTTTAAAATGGTTGGCCAAAGACTACTTTTATAGCTTTGTGGACAATACATGTTGTATTGTGTGCTGATTTCAAAACACAATACCTCTCCTACTTCAAACTAAGGTATAATTCTCAAAGTTCCAGTATTTTTCAGCGTTCCACATTTGCGTTTAATTCCTAGCCAGCTGTCTTCCTTGTCCTAAACATCCAACAAGTTGTAATCAGAAAATGGAGGGAATTCAAGAGTGTGACTAGTCGGAATTTTACCAAAAGGCCACACTGGTCTCCTCTTTGGCACAGTCAGCAGTTAACATTCAGCACGAGCTATGGCAAATCGTTTAATTTGTGTTGTGTTTTGTGAATATAAGAAGAGAGATACAATACAAAATGAAATACAAATGAAAGCTTCCTAAACTTACAGAGATATCTGATACGTATTTGCAATATAACTTTTTTAATAATGCTGCTTGCCTCTGTTAATTTCCCTTCTAGGTCTCTTTCCTATGTGACAACGCTGGCCTGTTTTGCAAACGTGCTGCTAGTGCTGGTGTACTTCACAGTGGATGTGAAGAAGTGGTGGTCTGGAGCACCTTTCTACTATCCTGGTAAGAATTGCCCTGTATTGTCAAATATACACTGAGGATCAATAGCTGATTTTGACAATGACAATTGTGTACATTGGACATGATTATATATGTGTATACTGACTGTTAACTAATTTGACCTTCCATTTCTTACACTAGTTCAGTATGTTCATTAAGTTTGAACGAATATAACAGGGTTTTTTTCCAGAGAGGTTCAATTACAGTGGAGGAAATATGTATTTGATCCCCTGCCAATTTAGTTAGTTTACCCACTTTCAAAGAAATGAACAGCCCGTAATTTTTATGGTAGGTTTATTTTCACAGTGAGAGACAGAATATTAAAAAATTCCAGAAATGTAGATATAAATTAATGTGCATTTAATTGGGGGAAATAAGTATTTGATCCCCTTGCAAAACATGACTTAGTACTTGGTGGAGAAAGCCTTGTTGGACAGCACAGAGGTCAAATGCTTCTTGTAGTTGGTCACAAGGTTTGCTCACATCTCATGAGGAATTTTGGTCCACTCCTCTCTGAAGATTCTCTCCAAATCCTTAAGATTTGGAGGCTGATGCTTGGCCACTGGAAGCTTCAGCTCGCTCCACAGATTTCTATGGGATAGAGGTCCGGGGACTGGCTAGGCCCCTTCATCACCTTAATGGGCGTCTTCTTTAGGCACTCCTTAGTTGCCTTGGCCCTATGTTTTGGGTCATTGTCGTGCTGGAAGACCTATCCATGTCCCATTTTCATTGTCCTGGCTGAGGGAAGGAGGTTATCAGCCAATATTTTACGATACATGGCCCCCTCCATCCTCCCCTCGATGTGGTGAATCGCCCTGTCCCCTTAGCAGAGAAACACCCCCAAAGCATATTGATTCCAACCCAATGCTTGACGCTGGGGATGGTGTTCCTGGGGTCATAAGCAGCATTTCTCTTCCTCCAAACACGACATGTCGAATTGATGCCAACGATCTTGATTTTGGTCTCATCTGACCACATGACCTTCTCATAAGCCTTCTCTGAATCATTCAGAGGATCACTGGCAGACCTCAGACGGCCTGTACATGTGTCCTCTTGAGCATGGGACCCTTGCGGGCGCTGCAGGATTTTAATCCATTACGGCGCAGTGTGTTACCAATAGTTTTCTTGGTGACTGTGGTCCCAGCTGCCTTCAGATCATTAACCAGTCCCTCCTGTGTAGTTCTTGGCTGATCCCTCACCTTTCTCATGATCACTGATGCCCCAAGAGAAGAGATCTTAGATGGTGGAACCCCAGACCGAGGGCGATTGATGGTCATTTTGTGCTTCTTCCATTTTCTAATAATCAAACCAGTTGTCTCTTTCTCGCCAAGCTGCTTGCTGGTGGTCTTGTAGCCTATTCCAGCCTTGTCCAGGTCTATAATCTTGTCCATGATGTCCTACACATTATTCCACCATGATCACAAGACCTGTCTATGGTCTTGCCCTCGGTGGAGAGGTTGTAATCTGATTTATTGACTGTGGACAGGTGTCTTTTATCCAGGTAACGAGTTGACATCTTAAAGTACTTTCATAAAGCGAGATGACTTATTTAACTGGTCCGTGGGAACCAACATTCTTGCTGGTTGCAAGGGGATCAAATACTTATTTCCCCAAATGAAATGCAAATCAATTTATTTATTTATTTTTAATGTACATTTCTGTCTCTCACTGTTAAAATAACCTTCCATAGAAATGACAGACTGTTCATTTCTTTGTAAGTGGGTAAACTAACTAAATTGGCAGGGGATCAAATACTTGTTTCCTCCGCTGTGTGTCATATTTTTCAGTCCACATAAACCGATGTGTCTAACTTCTGCCATGTTTACTACTTTTACTTGAACTGTGACTGTGCATCTTTCCAGGTATGAACTCCATCCTTGTGTACGTGGGCCATGAAGTGTTTGAGGAGTATTTCCCCTTCCGTTGGCACATGGCCAACAGCCAATCCCACACTGAGCACCTCACCCAGAACCTTGTGGCTACTTCCTGTTGGGTCTTTATCTCCTACGTTCTCTACAGAAAGAAGATTTTCTGGAAAGTTTAATAGCGGAGCCTCTGAATTGGACATACCAACAACAATACCAGAGGACATTGTTTACAAAGCTGGAAACAGGAGGAAAACAGGAGATTTTATTTAATCAAATTGATGGTGATTATCTTTCTCTGAACATATGTGGAGTCTTCCTTCAAACAGCACATCTTTTTTCAGTGTTGTAATTGCTCTTTATTTTCAGCCAATACTTTATAGGACCATACATATTCAAGTCTTTTTCCAAAGATCTTCAGATATGAAGCAGTGGACCCTGGCCAAATACCTTAACTGACTCACGAAGAACTCACCAGAGAACAGTTCATACATTTGAGAACTATGTTAATGTTATTTAATTACATTATATATGCTAGTTTCAATTCCTCATCCTATACCACAGATTACAGCAGCAGAGTGTTAAAGTAGTGGTTTACCAATTCCTTCTTGACTTCCTCTTGGGAGAGTTTGTGATGCAACAAACAATGTTGCAATAGTCTGAAAACATTTTTTGTGAAACTGATCCTTCAAGAACAGGACACATTAAATGATTTTATAATAATTTAATATAATTGTCAACTGCACAGTTGACTAAAGATGTACATTATAAACAAGGGGAAAACTGTAGTTGAGCTTTGTTTAAATGGAAAGTTAAACATCTGCGATATATCATTCATCAGTTGTCTTTTCTTCATGTGCAATGCTGCGTGTTACCAAGTGTGAAGGGGAAGTGAAGAAGGGCATGTCAGATGACTTTTGAAAACTACTAGTGGTTGCTTGTTTTGCATTTTGGCCCGTGCAGAAGCACACATATCCATGAGATTACTTTCATGATCAAGTTGTCAAAGTCACAGAACTTATCATTTAAATGTTGTCACAATCTCCTTTTTATGATGAAAGTGTTGGCAGAAATTATTTGCCTTTCATTTTTATATTAACTTTTCGTTAAGTGTTACATGAGTTCAAAGATTGTACTGTATGGTGCCCATGTACGTTGGTATAATTGTAAGATTTAGAAATATATATTTGATGTCTTTTCTTACTATAATAATGTGTTATAATTTCTCCTTTCTACATTTGACAGTTAACATAAATATGAATTCATTACCACATTTTACAAAATCAAACATTCAATCTGTATAATATCTGAATGCTGTGAGAGATTGGGGAATATTATAATCTAGTACTGTCTAAGAATTCATTTTGCCAAACTTTTATACAATTATTTTTTTATAATCACCACTTGAAAATAAGTTTATATAATAAAATATGTTCCAAAATGTTGTTACTGTTTGAGTTTGAATTTAAGAATGATTTGTTTGTAATAACTTATTTCTTGTGACCCTTTTGGGCCTTTCAATCAGGGGAAGAGTAGTACTAGGTACACAGACCAAATGAAGACTTTATACAAGGATTTATATTCCTGGAGTTACTGCTTACGTAACATGTATTCATCTTAAAGCTGTTCAGCTCAAAGTTATTCTACGTAGTTTAGCATTATTGCTCAATAAGGCGTGGGAATCGAGTTACAGTGTGGGTGCTTTGTGAAAAAAAGCAAGTTGTGAGAGAGCCGCCTCGTCTCGCGATAGTGTTGGTCGATTTTCATTTATGTCTATTGTGAGAGTTTTTGAGTTCTCGCGTGACTTTGTAACTTTCCCACGCCTGTTGTTTAGGCGTCTGCCCTCTGCCCGTCGCCACTCCCTCCCCCTCTTCTCACCCCTTTGCCCCGTCACACCTCCCCCTCCTTCTCCCTTGCTTCTCCTTCCAGTCTGGTTCTTCTGTTGTGCGGTTGGCTTTGGTGAGGGAGCTAGGGGAGGGATCTCGCGATTGTTGGACTTTTTTTTTTTCTGGGGGGGAGAGTTATTTTGGAAGATGGCGCCCGTTGTTACGGGGTAAGTGTTGAAATTCAAAGCATAATGATACAAAAAAGTTTTTTTCTTGCGCTAATCCGTGTGTAGTTACTGGTGTTTTTGAGTGATGCTTCGGGGTGTTAAGAGTGTTGCCTTGTCTTCAGTGAGCTGACCCCACGCAGTGCTACTTTCTGGCTTGATGTTGGGTCAGTTGTGCCAAAGTATTCTTCGTAGTATTGCTGCTTTCTCTGCCATTTGAGGAGTTGTACGATATTGAATGTTTCAAACTACTTTAGAAACTTTTGGTCAGTCAAAAGTTTTACTTTTTACTATATTACTTATTCTGTATTTAGGTAATTTGTGTTTTAACCATAGACAGTAAATGGTTTCAACAGGTTAAGCACATCAACAATATAATAGCTTTACAAACTACTCAAAAACTCTCTTTAAAAGACAATGGTCAGTTGGAATGAATAGAAAATAAATATGTTAGTGTCATTGCACACATTGTACAACACTCGCTGTGCTATTGGTACCGTTGTAGGCTACTGTTTAAATATCTGTCTGAATTATTATCTTATTGTTTGAGTTTCCTTAATATAAAAACCTCCTATAAACAAAAGGAAAACCCATCATTTGATCTTTAGTTTACATGTGTATCTGAGTTGATAAGGCAATATGATATTATAAGCATTTTACAGATGTCACTAGCATTGTGCACATTGTCACTCAGTTTGTTCAGGCACTTTCAGTCAGGCTTATATACATTAGCCCAGCAGCAGAACCAGTAAACACCTTGCACCCTGATGTTTTTGTTTTGGCAGGAAGTTTGGTGAGCGACCTCAGCGTTTGACAAGGTAAGCAGAAACATACATCTCAAACTCTTTAAATCTACATCAAAAACTTGTTCAAATTGAATTACATTAGAGCAATTTGTTCTGTCAGTGTTAACATGTTTTCCCCTCATTTCAGGGAGGCTATGAGGAATTACTTGAAGGACAAAAATGATCAAACAGTGCTCATACTACATGCAAAAGTTGCACAAAAGTCATACGGCAATGAAAAAAGGTTTGACTGGGACTTAACTGTATACTTTTTATGATAGTATTTTTTTATCTTAATGGGTCACTGTAAACTCAAATGTGTGTGTGTTTGATGGAGAAATCAAAGTTCAAAACTGTACTGTATGTGTTTTACCTCTACTTGTATCTATTAGGTTTTTCTGCCCTCCACCTTGTGTGTACCTGATGGGCAGTGGCTGGAAAAAGAAGTTGGAGAACATGGAGAAGGAGGGGTGCACAGAGCAGGAGGCCCAGCCATGTGCTTTCATCGGGATAGGCAACAGTGAGCAGGAGATGCAGCAACTCAATCTGGAGGGAAAGGTGACTTGGCATTTATAATAATGTATTACGTATGGGGTTTTAATTATGTTTTCATGTTATGATGTTGGAAATCGTCACCGTTCTCAAAGTCTTTATTAGGCATGGTACAATATGAAAATTCTATTTCACAATTTAACTGACCATAATTCTGAAGCAAAATAATATCCGGTTCCTTAAAATATGATTAAAAACCTAATATTTTGTTAAAAAACGAATCATTTGAGTGAACATAATTTTCAGTAAAAAGATAAAAAGTAATCCTGAATAAATTAATCATTAATCATATGGTTTCACCGCATACATAAACAATCAACAAAAGGAATGCACTTTAGTGAGTCTGCCACTCTCACATGAGTATGTTATTATATATTAGTATATATTAATATATTCACGATTATCTAAGTTCCTACCATTCTACTTTTGCTCAGCTTGACTCTTAGCAAAGTAACTTCCGCATAGAATGTACAGTTGCATGAATTAGCTGTTTGACAATATTGCACCAATGCCAACAAAGAACTCTTATAAAGGGAAAAGAGGGAAGCGAAAGGGGGACAAAACAATCCATGCACTGTTGCGAAAAAACCCCTAACATGAATCTTTCCCTTGCGTTAGCATTTCTGCACGGCTAAGACACTGTATATCAGTGACTCAGATAAAAGGAAACACTTCATGCTGTCTGTGAAGATGTTGTACGGGAACAGCGACAACATAGGAGTCTTCCTCAGCAAGAGGATCAAGGTCATCTCCAAGCCCTCGAAGAAGAAACAGTCTTTGAAAAATGCAGATTGTGAGTTACATGATGTTTTAACACACACATACACACTGGCTGATGGAGAACAGCTTTATGGTTTCACTCCACACTGACACTACACTCTTCCTTTACCCTTTTTCCTTTTTCTCCAGTGTGTATAGCTTCAGGGACCAAGGTGGCGTTGTTTAACCGTCTGCGTTCCCAGACTGTCAGTACCAGGTATCTTCATGTGGAGGGGGGAAACTTTCTCGCCAGCTCCCAACAGTGGGGAGCCTTCTACATCCACCTCTGTAAGTCTTTATCTGTGGTTCATTTTACATTTTTTCAATAGTTTTCATTTTCATTGATGTTCATTTGTCCCTTGGCCGATTGAGAGCACCTATTAAAGGTTAAGAGAAAGTTATAGTAGCGTGCATAATCGTTATGCTCTGTTTCATTTGCTTAGTGGACGAGGAGGAGTCAGAGGGAGAGGAGTTTGCTGTGAGAGATGGCTATATTCACTATGGCCAGACGGTCAAATTGGTCTGTTCTGTTACTGGCATGGCCCTGCCCAGACTGGTATGCACTGTCTATGTCGTCATGCCTCCGATGTCTTTGTGTTAAATAGCATGTATACACATATGTGCATACTTATTCTGTTTATTCATGATGGGTGTGTTTGCGTCAATTTCCCAGGTCATTCGCAAAGTGGACAAGCAGACAGCATTAATGGACGCAGATGACCCGGTGTCCCAGCTTCACAAGTGTGCCTTCTACCTGAAAGATACAGACAAAATGTATCTCTGTCTCTCTCAGGAGAGGATCATCCAGTTTCAGGTGTGTAATAATGCACACACACATACACACAGGGGTTGGAATTGGGGTTTTGAGTTTATATTCTGCCTGATTCAAAACATTTTAAAATTATACTCTTAATTTTACCATAAAACATGGGGCTTTTACGGAGAACATGTTTGCCTACAGCATAATGAGTTCCCACGCTAGAGTTCTACCCATTTTAATGAGCATCCCAAGGCGTTAGAAGAGAGTCTTACATGTATCCCTGTCATTTACAAGCGCCTATCTGAAACAATCGTTGCTAACTCACGTGGGTTTTCTTTGTTGTATGTGCATGTGGGAATTGAAATGTTTTTTTTTCTCACTCCCAGGCCACACAGTGCTCCAAAGAGACAAACAAGGAGAATGTAAACGATGGGGCTTCCTGGACTATCATTAGCACTGACAAGGCAGAGTACACCTTTTACGAGGGAATGGGACCGGTCCCAACACCAGTCACACCTGTCCCTGTGGTGGAAACTTTGCAGGTATGCATGCAAACTTTTCGTTTGAAAATATGCCTGTTTTGCGTTTATCAGCCATCTTAAGTGCTGGTTACAGACCGCTTCCTCTTTCAGTTTTTACTCAGCATTTAGGGACCATTTAAAGACATAAAACCTTTTTTGTGTGTCTGTGTCAAGTTAAACGGGGGAGGAGATGTGGCGATGTTGGAGCTGACGGGACAGAACTTCACCCCCAAGCTCAGAGTGTGGTTTGGAGATGTGGAGGCTGACACCATGTACAGGTACGCTTCCGTTTCTCTGTGTGAATATTTGTGAGTTACGGCTCAAATATTCATACCCTCTCTCATTTGTCTCTCCCCTTAGATGTGGAGAGAGCGTCCTGTGTGTGGTGCCGGACATTTCTGCCTTCAGGGAGGGCTGGCGCTGGGTGAGACAGCCGGTACAGGTCCCTGTCACACTTGTCCGCAATGATGGAGTCATCTACTCCACTGCCCTCACCTTCACCTACACCCCTGAACCTGGGCCCAGACCCCACTGCGGTGCTGCTGGGGCTATTCTGCGGACACATAGCACCTCTTCATCATCACCAGCATCTTCATCTTCCCCATCATCCTCGTTGGGCGGGCTCGGGGAAGGCCAGGGGGCTTACAACAGTAGTGACTCAGGATGTCGTCAGGGGCGTCGACCATGTCGCTACTGTCATAGTAAATCTGGTTCTGTTTGTGTGCCGTTTGTGCTTTGAGCGGCTGAGAGAGAGTGTGCTTTGTACTTTTGAGCCAGAATGGCTCATGGACCTGTTAAGAATTGCACACAGACTCAGAAACTCTTCATCAGAGAGCAACTGTGATCATCGGGAAAGCTGAAGAAAGATGGGAAAAAAAGCAAGGGTAAAGAGAAGACTGAAATCTCTCTTTAGCTCCCTCTACTGGTTTGTTTCGGACCTTTCAAAAGTTACACTCAAAGGACCTCGATATTCAAGATCTTCAGCTAAGAAAATAAAAATGTCTCATGTTACCACTCTCACAACAACCGGATTTGTACAAGAAACAATAATTTAGTTTTTTTATTCGCCTATGGGAAGCTATTTTACCTGTGCTCTCTTTCTACTGAGGTCAAGTTTTTGCGTGAAAGGTCTTGTTGATTCATCTGCTGTTTGCAAGGGAAACATTTGTTGTAAAAGTAACATAGTTTTTACGGACCAAGGAATATTATTATATTATTTTATTCATATTATATTTTATAAACTTTTGCCGAGGTACATTTGACTTTTCTTTTTTTTATGATATTGCATAGTAAGTTCACTTTTGTTACCAAATAGATTTTTTTCATGTTGACTCCTTTTTGAGTTTTGTCTAAATCTTTAGCTCACTGCGTGTTATCAAGTTCAAAAACCTTCCCCAACTTTTTATTAAAGTTGTCATTTTTGGTAAGTGTAGTGTATGTGTAAACTGTCAGTGTATTCTGGGAAACCTGTACTTCCAATCAGCTGTTTTTGTATCAGAGTGCTTTGGACTGAGGTCTAAACACAATCAGTTCTCTTTCTGTTATAGCTATGAACACAGCAGTACTTTGTTATGTACAGTAGTGGATCCTTTAAACAAAGTACAGAGTTTCTTTTATGTCAAACAACAAAGAAAGGAGGACAAAAATAGTATCTGACTAGTCATGTTAAAGATTTATTTCTCTCATAGGGTTGGCCTTACTTTTCCTTTTGAGTTTGTGCTTATGTGTTGGAAGAAGAGCTTTAACATTGTTGCTTTGTAGCACTGTCTTCAAACATGAACCAATCTTTTGAACTTCGTCAAACCTGGTTTTGTGAAATAATGCACCTGACTGCATCTGCACTAAAGCTCAATTTAATACAATCAGCAGTGGTTGAGCTTTAGTTCTTATGTGATGAGGGAATGACTTGTACAGAGTTAAACACCTAAGTGGTTCTTCCTTCACCTAGCTTGTTCACCATGTTGATTTAAAAAAAAAAACAACTTTGAACTGACTTACTGAACTAGTTGGGAATGATAAGAAGTCCTTGCCTTAAAAAAAACACAAAACTACAGAATTTGTCTTGCCTTTAGTTCTCACACAAAATCCTGATTTGTATCAGGCTTTTTTTGTCATAAGTTCCAGAATTCAAGTAAATGTGGTAGGTTGACCAGCTCACTGCCATCGCAATGACGTACATCGCTTGATTCTTTGCATGCCAGTTTAAGCATAAAAAGTAAGTTTATGGTTATCAAGTTCCATCTAATCAAAAATCTCCATTTGATTTGGTGCTCTCCGTAAACAACAGTCAGATTGATGCACCATCTCTTGATTTGATTCGGTTACATCACCAAGTTGTTTATTCTTTCATTTCGATGTTGTCACACTTGATACAATCTCTGCTCATTCCAAATTATTGAATCATTGGTCACCGGATCCTTAATCTGCCCTGTTTGTTTTCTCCCTACTGTGCCTTACGCTAATGTTTCTGGCAGTCAAGTCCCAAAGTACTATCTACGAGGCCAGGTGTGATGTAACTGTGAACTAGCATGGTAAATCACCCGTCAACATGTTATACTGGCAGCTTTATGAGTATTTCCATGGCTTTTTCGTTTATTGAAAAAGTGTCTTTACTCTAATCCTTCCTTTGATTTCCACTGCTCTTTCCCTCTACGATCATCCCGCCATAGTTTTAGTCATGGTGTGTTAGTCTTTTTCATAAGTAACTAAATCTGACAAGGTTTCTTAGTAAAAGGTCATGAATAAAAACAAGCTGAAGCTGAATATCACTTGTACAAATGTGTCTTTGTTTTGTATTTTTAATTTTTTTCAACATCACTAACTAGCAGAATATGAGATGCAATCATGGTCAATTCATATATAGTCTACACACTCAGATACTGGAGAGGCCTTATTGGACATGTGCTGCTTCGGCATGCTCCACAGGGTATAGGTCAAAGTTGCCCACTATTTTTAAACTGAGGGCTGAATTTCTGGAATGAAACCTGATACTTTGTAACTGTTTAAGAGTGTGTGAATGTGATGTGGTTGTTGGTGTGCATGTGTAGTCCTGCGGTCTGTTTGTGTCCCTCAGACTCAACGTTTCTAGTAATTCAAGTTAAGGAGATACACTGTTTGCGTCTGAGTGTGTTGATGAAATGACAAGCCATATATAGCACCAGAACCCCATGAACAGGTGCACAAACATTTACCAAGTCTATGCACATAGTTTGAAGATCTGTGAACAAGCATACAAGTGTCAGTCAACCCAGACAGCCTGGCCTTGACTGGACATATGACATGCTATTCCCAGCATGATACTCACTTCCCCAGTGAGGTCTAAGGCCTCTAAATTGATCCTCCACCCAAACCAGGATCAAAAAAGCCATAAAAAGAGAACGGGTAGTAAAAACCATTTGATAGGATTGAGTGTTCTGTTGTTGTGCGCGTCCACATGGTGGATTACAAGCAGCTGCTCAGTTCTGTTACAAATGATAAACTAGGTATATCTACAAATCGAAGTCACTGGATCAACACTGAAGCCCCATGGTCTGGGTTGGAGGCTGGGTTAGGAAACATGATGAAGTGTTAGGGCCCCTGTTGCTAGAGATGGAGGGGGGGAGAGAGAGACAGAGATGGGGCGGTCATATCCGCGTAAGAACGTCACAACTCTTACGTCTCTTTTGGGAAAGTGGTGACAGAAGAGGGAACAGATAACTGGACAAATCAGATTATCAAGCTTATAAAGAGACCCAAACAGACTCCAACAGGAAACAAGGAACAGAGAATACATCTTCAGGGGGATTATAGGCTTGTTTTGCCTAGATATTTAAACAACATTGGCACCCTTAAAATCAGAGTGCTGCTTTGACTCTGAATTTTAATAACGATGGACGAGCCTCAGGACTTTTTTACCCTAACTTTTTATTAGGCCAAGTTTGGAATAATAATACCGCTGCCTATTGTTTTGCCGGAATACTATACCATATTTGGAGTATTATACAGCCCTCTTGTATTCGGATGATACTACAAATCATTACTGCAAACTTTCAGAATCGTGTTGGAACTTTTTCTGCACTTTCATACAAATCAATTTGCCAATTACCCAGTTTACCTGATTTCTGAAGTGAATCATCGGTATCACATCTCGCTTGCCAGGCTGTACCTGTAATAGCAACACGGATCGCTTAACGCCTGTCGCTAACTGACCGCGTTGCCTCATAAACGGGGGTTGGTACCGTGTATGTTCTTTCTCCTTCTGTTTTAAAGAGTTTCTTAAATCTGGACGACAGGATTATCTACCATCTGAAATGCTTCCCCTGTCCCCGCTCCTACTTCTTGTTTTCCCCGCTGCGCTATTTGTGGTCGCGCAAGGCGCCGGGGACCTCCAGGGCTTCACCTTCCCCGGAGGGAGTGCAGGATTCGACCCAACAGGTATTACAAAAGAGGACAGCTGGACTTCAGCTCTCATTCCTATACTTGCATGTTTTCAAATATGCACTGTCATCGCCGATATTGTTCTAACAGTTAGACTAAAGGCAGAACACCAATCTCGTCTCTTCAGTGGCTGAGAAAGGCAGAAGGTCATCTGTCGTTTAATTTATCTAATTTGCATTCCAATTATAACCATTTTGAAACATGCTGATTTCTGAAAATATTGTTTAGTTATTGGACTTGAAAGAAAGACCTTGTTTTCAAGTCCTTTTATCCATTTTGATGACTCTGAAAGAGTGAACTGCCTTATTTTAAAGCACTATTCCAAAGGTAATTCTACAGGAGACTTTACAAGAACACCCTTTGTTATCATGTATTTTTGAGTCATTGCCAAAATGACATGTAGAGACATGTAAAGACATGCTACCACATATTACAGTCTGGGTTGTTTTTATTATAAAACTATAACCTTATATAACTAGTTTACTGGCTGCATTGTGACCCTCTCGTGTTCCCAGGTCTCCTAACAGCTCACCTGTGAAAAGAGTGAAACTCGGGTCATGTTGAGGTCCCACAGGGACACAGATAACACACTCAGACACACACTTACCACAGGGCCTTTGCATACACCATTGATATTTGATATTCATACCCAGCTGAGAGGTCTCCTCACTTGAGAGAAATGCAGCAGCTTTCATCAACAACCATGGGATCAATGTCTTTGCTCTATACATTAATCCCTTGGCCTTTATGAGGGAATATATTGAATAATGAATCATTTGGATCCATTTTGTCCCATTCTGTTCATTTTGTGTTTTTTCTAAATCTTAGAAAAACCTTCTCTGCATGCCTGTAGCTTTACCAGTAGTTTATTCATTTAGTCATATTGGAACAAACTTTACTAGACTATTGCCAACGGTTTGTTTCGATATTAAAATCAAAATATTAAGAAATACAAATTCACAGGTTTCATCTGAACCCACTTTTTCACATACCTTGTTTTTTTTATTGTGGATGGATAGCGGCATATGTTACTCCAGCTGGTTTTGACATTGGGTTTAACAAGCAGACCTTTGAACCCCACTCCCCTCAGCCGGGAGCACCAATTAACACAGTCACAGAAACAAAAATGGGCTCTGATTCAGTATGGTGGCGAAGATGGAAAGCTGCGTCATCTTCTCCTGTATTAGTGTTCCCATATTGAGCCTGGAACACACTGTACGGTTTAAAATGTAATTATAAAAGTACATTTGGCCATAATGACTGATTTTCTATTGAATCTGTGCTGGCATTTGACTAAGTATGTTTGGCAAACCTTGTCTTGTAGTGTGCAAGAGTTAGGGATTTAGCCTGAAACTCATTGGTCAAACCGTAGTATTTGTTACCTTTTTGATAACATGTTTTCTTTTTGTAACAACATTTACACTTACATTAATGTAGTTTAAAAAAGCATTGTGTTTGTCTACAGTACACAATGTGAAATGTGTTTCCATTTACAGGTTAACACTGTAGTTGTAACAGTCTACTTTGGTAAGATATATAGACACTACAGATACAAACAGCAAATTGCCAATTCTTATCAGTCTCTTGGTTTAGAGACTCTTTTTAGATTTTCTAATTATTTCGCATAAGAGGAACATAAAAGCCTGGGTTCAGACTGACATTGGGACATTGGGCTCTGCTATGATGCTAAACTCAAAAAGATAACATTTGTCCTTGATAACGGTGGTTAAAAACACTTTTAGTGATTGATGATGGTTCATATATGATGTATTACATCGTTTCTATTTCGTTTTTTAACTTTGAAACAACAGTGCAAGGTCCATGTTGTAGCTACTAAATGCATTTTGAGGGGAGATTTTTTTTGTCAACAAATCGATTCTACTGATTACACCAGCATCAAGGGGGCATTAAGATTAAATGTCATTGTACTGCACAAGTCTTAACTACTGGTCTAACAGGGCATCCTATACAATCTATTTTAATACACTTGCAATTAATAATTGCTGTCTAAAACTTTGTTTGTCTTTTAAGAAAAACCATGGCCATTGACTTTTATTTTGTTAAAATATTCAGTATTTAACGAGATAAGAAAAGAATGGATAACTAAATGTGCACACATAATTTTTGCTCGTTGAATTTGGAATGATTCATTATGCATTCTCTATCCATTACTGCTTTATAATACATTATTGACAGGTTTGATATGTTGAATATAATACTAATTGATATAATGTCATTGCCTTCCTGACACATTTAGATCCCTGCATGGTGGTTTATCCACCATGTATGAGCGAGGCGGATCGCTACAGCCTGGAAGCCCTTCGGAGTATCCATCAGATGATGGATGATGACCAAGACGGAGGGATTGAAGTGCAGGAGAGTGTGGAGGTACAAAACTCATTCTTCATGTTTACCTTATTTTCCAAGCTACCCCTGCATGTATGCTCTTGCTTTAGACAGACAGGGCAAAGCAAGAACAGGTGTCCTGGCTGCTAAAAGAGTCAAATGCTACTTCAAAGATAGCAACAGTATTACTTTGCTTTTGGCTCAGTTTCAAAATTGGTTTGCACTAATAGAACACGGCAAAGCTGGTGACCTTCATAGTTACACTTAACAGTATAACTCCTCCTAATGATACCTGACCACTGCGTCCCTTATTCTGTAGCCCATTTATTATAGTTGTCAAACACAATTGAAAAAATACATTTCTTGCTTCAGTGTTGTAATACATTCTATAAAATATTATTATTTAAGTTGAGCAAACTTCAGTAATTGAGTGAAATTCCATGAAAAAAAAACATTACATGGTAATGGGAAAATAAATAACTGAATATCACAATTGTATGTTGCAAAACAAGGTTGGATATTCATCTTTTATCTTATCTTATCTGATCTTATTACATACTTGTGCTATATTGCACCTCCTAAACATAGTTTTCAGTACCTTTAGAACACTATGCAATGGGATCACACCAGTCACTATGCCAAATGACCCCTTCAAAACCTCCTAGCCCCCTATTACCAGTGGCCTTGCTTGGACCACACCTACTATTAACTTAGTCCTACACCCACACCAATTAAGTTTTGTGACGGCAGCTTGCACTGTTGTGGCTATTTTGTTGACAAAATGTTTCCCAAGACAAACCACATTCGTGATGGAGCATACAACAATAGGTGTCTTCGAGATCACATTTAAGTAAATAATAAGTATTAAATATCTAAAATGAATTATTATTTATTCCAAAGAGTTTGTGAGTCTTAAATTGTATCTGACATTGGTAATACATCCAGGATTCTAGAATACCTTTGCCTTATAGAATGCATTTCAGGGAAACAGTATCCATGGGCTCGGGTTGCGGTCACCATAGAGACTTCAGGAGTGGGCTCATCAAAACCCAGCCCCAAGATTCCTCTCGCCATCATATGAAGTCTCCGTTTACAGCAAAGGACACATTCCAAGACAGCATTAACACAGAACACTCAACACCCACACATACACACATTCAAACATGCACGCATACACGCCTGCATGCATTCTAAATTAACTCTAACTTAAAACACCCAGTCCTTACTCCTAGTTGCGGACAGAGAGGTTTCTGCGTAGCTAATTTAAAAGGCTTTGTGAACACTTAGCTTTGCTTTGTGCATCGGAATTTAAAAATATTTTTATCAGAAATTATATTCTTGAGTTGGTTTGTTTGTGTGTGTGTGTGTGTGTGTGTGTGTGTGTGTGTGTGTGTGTGTGTGTGTGTGTGTGTGTGTGTGTATATTTGTTTGTCAGCAGATATACAGAAGAACTACAAGCGTTATTTTTCGGGAACTTGGTAGAGATGTAACATGGAAAGAAAGAACCCATAACATTTTGGAGGGGATCCACATCACATGGCAATTACACAGATTATTTCTGGACGTACTGAAACGCCTTGGCCGAGGTCTTTGCTCTCTCAGTTTTTAAGTCTTCCCTTTATCCCTCTCTTATGTTATACAGTTCATCATCGAGGACATGAAGCAGCAGCAGACCAACAAACACAGCCACCTGCACAGAGAAGACCAACATATCACAATTGAGGAGCTATGGAGGGGTTGGAAGTCCTCTGAAGGTGTGTGTGTGTGTGTGTGTGTGTGTGTGTGTGTGTGTGTGTGTGTGTGTGTGTGTGTGTGTGTGTGTGTGTGTGTGTGTGTGTGTGATTGAGAGACAGGATTTGTTCCACAAGGTGTCCAGCTTATCTTGTCTTACTTTATCTTCTTTCTTTGTCTCACTTTCAGTACATAACTGGACTCAAGATGATGTGCTTCGCTGGCTGAAGGATTTTGTTGAGTTGCCCCAGTATGAAAGGAACTTTAAGGACTTTAAGGTCAATGGAAATACTCTCCCCAGGTGAGGATATCCAAACATACTATAGTCACCATTAAGGCTGCAATCAAATATTTAAATAAATGATTATTCCTTTTTTTAACCTTTACCTCAATTTTCCTTGACCTTGTTAAGGGAAGATGTTAGAATAATTAACATTTGACTTTGAAACTGGAAATAAGAGAATCCTACTTTACTTAAACTAGACTGGATAATTGTGCCAGAACAGTTATTATTGATGACACCATAGCTTTAAGTGTTGCTTCCGCAAATAATTATGGGACGGGATTATCTCCTTGCTAAACAAGATAAGAATGGAAGTATTGACGCACCTTTTCTTCACTCATTTAGGAATGTTCCTCAGCAAAAAATACTTTGACTGCTCCCTGATCTCGTGTCTTCCAGGCGACTCACTTTAAAAACAAGTCAGTTGTTTTTAGGGGTCACACAACACATTAAACTCTAACACCTTTGTGCAGGATTGCAGCCAATGAGCCATCATTTCTGAGTGGCCAATTGAGGGTTCAGGACCAGAGAGACAAGCAGAAGCTCAACATCAAAGCTCTGGATGTTGTTTTGTTTGGACCGCCTACGCGTAAGAAGGCTCACCATATTTCTTCTCACTGTCTCTTTAGTGTATCTGTTCCTGTTCTGCCTACCTGCCACTTAAACTTAAAATCCTACAAATTCTTAAGATTTTTCCAGTAACTAAAAAATAACATTTGACTGTCCCTACTGTGTTGTATATCACTATCCCTTTATTTATGATTAATGTATGATCCATCCAACTTAATAATCATTACTTTCCATTCCACTTCAGGTCCCCCTCATAACTATATGAAGGACCTATTGCTCGTTGTATCGGTGGTGATGGGAGTTGGAGGCTGCTGGTTTGCTGGGACCCAGAACAAAGCCAGTAAATGCCACATAGCCAGGATGATTAAAGATTTGGAAAGTCTGCAGAGGGCTGAACAAAGCCTCCTAGATCTGCAGGAACAGTGAGTATTGGTTATCTCTCACTTACTATACATTACTGAATGTACTTTGTTTTGTGTGATTGCACTGAAAGAATGTCACCCTCTCAGACTGGAGAGAGCACAGGAAGAAAAACGTAACGTTGCAGAGGAAAAACAGAACCTGGAGGAGAAGATGAGGGATGAGATCATGGACGCGCAAGAGGAGGCCTACCGACTGCACGAGCTGAGACAGGGAGCTGTCAGTGAACTCAGCCGTCTGAGATATGCAGAGGAAGAGCTGGTGCAGGTAGAGACACAACTAGAGGATGCTGCAACAGTCACCTATCAGCTTTGCCATAGTTTGGGAAAGTTTAAATTATTTGAAGGAATTGCAGGTTTTAACAGCAGTTTTCATGAATTTGTTTACAAACTGATCTCTTATATTTGACTGATGCTATCCCCTCAGGTCCGTGGAGCACTAAAGCAGGCAGAGAAGGACATGCAGGCTAGCTCAAATGCCTCGGAGGCCCTCCAGCTGTGGTTGCAGCTGACACATGAGGTAGAGGTCCAATACTACAATGTCAAGAGGCACAGAGCAGAACTACAGCTGGCAATCGCCAAGGAAGAGGTAATGCATACAAAGGACACACGCACATGAAAATCACTAGAATGTTCACAGTGATTATAATTGATTAGTTAGCAACACCCTAAAAAACGCATGAATCTTTATTAATTCTAACAAATGAACTACAGACTAACCAGGCCTGGAATTGTTCATTTAGAAATCATGGTCAATAAGGATTTTACATTTTTTGGAGGGTACAAAGGTCAAATGCCAGTGCAGGAACTTCACCATGGCTATGATCAGCATGACCGTCATGCATCCTCAGTTTGGTTTAGTGACCCACACACATACTTCCTTGCAGGCGGAGAGGATTAAGAAGAAGAGGAGTTCTGTGTTCGGGACTCTCCAGGTCGCCCACAGTTCCTCTCTAGACCAAGTTGACCACAAGATCCTGGAGGCAAAGTGAGTCACAAAATTACCTGTGCAAGTTTTGAATTTGTCTGTCACAGAAAATAAGTTACATAAGTCACAACACTCTTTATATTTCCCAAAGGAATGCCTTGTCTGACGTAACAGCCTGCTTACGGGAGCGCCTCCATCGATGGCAGCATATAGAGCGCCTCTGTGGCTTTCCAATTATTAGGAATCCTGGCATATCCAACCTCACTGCTCAGCTTTACTCAGACTCAATTGCCCTGGGGTTTCCAAGGGTGACCCAGCCATCATGGTCATGCCACAGCTCCGTTCATGGATCTATGGAGGATCTGTTAACAGAGCCTGCTTCTCCAGTCGTACAACATATTCCAGGTAAGCAACAGCAATGATGCAGTTTTAATTTGTTATTTTGGTTCAGATCTGGTAAGTTTTCAGTTCAAGGTTTTGTTTTTAATATATCTGTATGTATATACTGTGTTTAGCCAGGGACATAAGATATCAATCAAAACAAAGCTGCATTCAGGAAATGTTTAACTGTCATCCACATCCACAAGTAACATGGTTTGCAGAGAAAATATGTATTTTAAACAAATGTGAACTTTTGCCCATTTGGCTTACAATATTACTGACTGAAAGTTAAAAAGATGCAGAAGGAGAAGATTGAAATTGAACTAGTCTGGAAGCTCAGATATCTTCTTTTCCTTCTTCAAAAGTTCTTTGCAGAGTAGAAACAGCACAGGACAGACGCTGTTGTGCCTGAATAGCGCCCGGCATGTTCCAGCTGACTAGCATGTTAGTAGTTAGCTCGTCCTTTGCAGTTTACCTAAATATCCTGTGACTTTTCCCTACATCACAAAGCTTCAAGAACCATATATTTAGAAAGGTTGTGTGTTATATTTGGATGTTGTTTGCTGTTGTCTCAATTTTGCTGATTGTTTTATCTTTGGCTTAGTTCCAGTGTCACCACTGAAAGCCTCTCCTCGAACCCGGGGATCCTCCATAATTCGGTCACGTCGTCCTGGCGTCACTCAACCACCGGCCGCCATGATCTCCCCGGACCCCGACCTTCTAATCCCTATCAGAGCCCCGTACCCCAGCGAGGAAGAGGCGCACTTCCTGAAAACTCTAAAGAAACAGTATGTATTCCTGCCTACAACTTAAAAGCCAATTAATTGTTTTAATCACTGATCATGCTCAAGCACTAATTATAACTGCTACAGTCTTAATGAATTCCTTGATTCCTTCCTTGTTACATTGCTTGTCTTTTCCTTCCCCTATTTCTTCCTTTAATTTCTCTCACAAATAGAGGTTCCCAAGAGATGTTCTACGACACAGATTATATGACCTGCTCTCAAAAGCTCTATCAGGATGATATTGAGTTCCTTTCTGACAGCTCCATTGCAAAGCCCTTGACTATAGAGGTAGATGCTGATGTTGAAAGTCCAGTCCGCAAAACTACTGTAGAAGACCTTGAAGCTTCTATAGATTTTTCCTGCAGAAAGTCGGCAAAAGAAAAAAAACTGGACAGTTCTTTGGAAACCCTGACTTTGAAAATGTCCAAAGAAGAGTCTTTAATAGAGGGTACATCCAGGAACAAGTCCAGAGACCGGAGTGAAGTTTCCATGGATGTTGCAGTTAGAAAGGTGCTTTCCAATGAGTTGAATGCAGAATTCAGGAAAGTAGAGAGAGATACTATGAAGGATTTGATTGACACAACTTCAAGGAATGTATATAGAGAAGTTAGTGATTTACCTCTGGATGTGAGAAAGATTATTTGGAATGAAGTAGATGCAACAACAGATGTGACACATAGAAAGATATCAAGAGATATGATGGGGGCTTCAATGGACAGTGCATCAAGAAAGATAACACTGGATGACGTTGAGTTGGACTCGGTGTCCAGAAGGATTACAAGAGATACAATGGGAATGTCCCTTGACACAAGTTCTAAAAAGGTTCCATGGAATAAAGAAGACTGCCAGCTTGATACCTCTATGAGGGCATTAGCAATGGACAACATAATTGAAGTCACGAGAGCAACACCAAGAAGGATATCTAGAGATGAGCTGGAGTATTCCACAGATACTGCTTCTTTAAAAATGCTACCCAGAGAGAGATTTGAAGCACTTATGGATACCTCATTCTCTACAGAGAAGCAAGACTTTGGTTTAGGATTGTCGACAAGTAAGAGGGTACTAAGAGATGAACTTGATGTGACTGCTGGTTCTCCCAGAAGAAGAATACCAAGAATGCCAAGAGATGATATTGACACAACCACAGACACTACCACAGGAAAGACATCCTGGGATAGAGTTGATGTACCAATTGATATACCTAAACAATCAATACTGAGGGAAGAATTGGGAGCATCAGGATCAAGTTCATATCCTGGTCGAATTGGACAGCCAGACCTTATGGTAGCCTCACAGGTACCATGGAAGTCATCATCAGAAGTTTTGACTGGCCCTTTGAGCCAGCTTGTGTATGATGGAATCCTTGAGAAGTCCTGTCAGTCTGTGGCTAAAAGCCCAACCAGCCTCTCTGCTTCAACACCCAACCTGCCCCAGAGCAGGCTACCAGCAGATGTGGAGCTACCATTGTCACTGCCAACGATTGCTTTCCCATCTCTTTCATTGCACCCCGAGACTGGAGATGAGAAGAACAAGCATAAGGAAAAGAGCAAGAAATCTTTAAAGTTGAAAAATCTTTTTAAAAAGAAAGAGTCAACAACAGAGAAGCCTCAAAGTGGTCTGCAAAAACTCTGATAATCAGTTTAGAGTGTTTTATTTTTTTATTGAATTTGAAAACGAGTTTCATAACCTCATTGATTATATTTGGCATGGAGAGCTGAAGTTTATTTATTTTCTTTATTTTATATAAGTCTTGGGTAGAAATATGGTTGATACCATGGTATTTTAGATGCAGATTTTGGGGCTTGCCTATGATCGAAGGATTACATTACTTTTAAGCTTATGCTTTGTTCTGTACAACTGACACAATGCATTCATTAATACTAAACCTCAAATGAAAACATTTACTGCAGTAGAGCAACTAAGTTTGATTTAGTGATCTTGTAATCTCACTTTTTTCACCCCGATTCGAGTTTGATGCCTTTAAATAATGAGTATTGAGAGTATAACGTTTTTTTAACTTAAAATATTTTAATTAGTTGAATTTAATGACCCAAGAAAAACTGGTTTTATATTTGTCCATTTCTCACAGTTTTTTAAATGGGGCATGTACTATTTTTCTAGGCTACAATTATGATTTATAATGTTAGAAACATAATCTGATTACAGTTGTGGGGTTCTTTGGTTATGATATGACCTAACCACACCCTCGCAGAGAGTTATTTGGGTTTAGACTGTTAAATATAACTATGTAAGGATGTTTTTTTTCCCTGATACTTTGTATTGTATTGTTTCTTATTTAGTGTTGATGATATATTGTTTCTCAGGATTTAGTTGGGATTTAAAACCACGTTTTAATTGGGCTTAAATATGTTTAAAAACTGAAAAGGTCTGCACTACAAAAATATGGCCTGCAGCAAATTAATATTAATGTTGTATCAAATAAGAAAGCAATACTTTAAATGTTTTCTTATAATATTTTGTAAAGATGGATGCTGTTTTTTTTTATTTTTATGGGAAAGTTTTGGATAGTTTGTAGCAGAATGATTTAGAAAGGTTAGAGAGTCACTTATTGTCTTCTTTTATCTGTAAAACAATTAAATGTTCAAATACCAGCACTTTAGGTGTGGCCAGCCTACAGATTGTGGCTAAAATAGAACAAAATAACATGTGTTTTATCACATTGTTTTTATTTATTTGGTAGGCTTGGAAATGGGTTTACCAACCCTAAAGGCTTATTTAAGACCGATATCTCCCAAAAAGTGTAACCTTGTGTCGAGGCGACGCAGCCATAAGGGCTGTGATTGGTCCGCTAAAACGACATACGTCATTTCCGTCTTTTCACTTTTCCCCAAAACATTGCGCCCCCTACCGCGTCTGCGTGGTCGTTGCGTTATGTCGACGTTGACGCGTGGACGCAGCCGTGAACATTTATATTTCTGCGTCGGGTTTACGTGACGCAATGCAATTAATTGCCACAACGATAGGGGGCGCAATGTTTTTTGTAAAGACTGCCCAAGATTCTTTTGACGTCTATCGTAGTCGCTCGTTGTATTTGTTTGCCAGACGTTCACCAGACGTTCTTCTGCTTGGTCCATTCTAGCTTCTTTTTTTATGCCGTTCTTCGTGGATTGTATGAATTGAAATCCGGGGGAAAGCGAAATGACGTTTGTCGTTTTAGCGGACAAATCACAGCCCTTACGACTGCGTCGCCTCGATACAAGGTTACAATTTTTGGGAGGCGCACGCAATGACGCAAGGAGGGCCCGCAACGACGCAACGGGTCGGTAAGGTACCTTGCGTTACGTAGACATTGAACCATATATCGGTCTTAACAGAGCCTATATTGACCCATTTATGATCCGTCCTCATTCTGGTCCTATGGATCGGCCTGGGACAACCCACACATTTTGAAATGTTCTCCTTTGATTTGCAAAATACTTATGAAAAGTTTGCTTGCTAGCTGTTATTTGGGTGCATTTTAATGCATATTTTGAACTTTTATATTGTTGACAAGCATACAATTTTTGTTCAAAATACTCAGATAGTATAATTGATTTCAATATTATTTTTCTGTTTTGTTTGTTTTGGAATACCAGAATAAAATGTTTTCAATTGTCTTTTAAAGGACAAGCACTTAATTTGAATATGAATGTAAACATTCAAAGGTCTTTTGTTGATATATTAACAAGTGATGGAAGAGGAGCTGAAATAAGGAAATGATGTGCATCGTTTCTAGTAAGCATCTTAACATTGCCAGCATGGCTATGAAAGCAATATGACATAATACTTTGCGGCTTAAGAATTAATATAGTTTAAATTAAATATGGATTGTCTCATGTATACATGTTTTTTATTTAAACTAATAACTAAATAAAACATATGGCCTATGCACCTAAATTCCAGAATGCTTAGAAATAGAACCCTTGAAAATGTAGGTTTGAGCCTTTGAGAAATCCTATTCATGAACTTTGGTAGGAAGATTACAAGAAATAATTGAGTTTGAACTGTTGAGCAGAGCCTTTTCTGGTGTTTTTTGTTGTAGGTTTCTTCTCCACAAGAGGTCAGGAGGGGATTAGCCTGATATTTGACAACCAGTAATCACAGTGAAGGTGTCCACCAACACCTTCATCAGACCACCAGCCTGCAGCTCCAGCCCGTCTGCATGTTGAGCTCTGCAAGCGTAGGAGAGGCTGTTGTCACTGTTGGTTTCCTGTTAGGCTTTACCCGTCACTTGAGCCACACACTTTGGTTTGTGCTCAAATTCATTGTGCACTCTTTGTCTTGTTACTTTATGTCACATGTTATAAAAGCATACATAGATAATGAACTACAATATGTAAGTCAAGAATGTGTTTAAACAATGGTTTATGCCTCTAACTGGTGTGGACAATGAAGTCATTATGAATCCCAATGGTGAGATATTGAATGCCTGCTGTCAGATTTGATCAGTAAATAGGCCACATCATTCTTACCATTGTTGGCTACAAGAGAAACACATCTCTACATGACTTATGCTGTAAGAACATTTTGAATGTCACCACAGAGCAGTTTCAAAGGGGAATATCTGGCAAAAAGTTTTTAAAAAATACGTTTTTTTTCTTCAGAAAATGAATGTAATATAATTGGCTTGTAAGTGATCAAAAGACATACACATTCCATCCCATTTTATTTTTGAACATGTTCCCAAAATTATTTCCATAAAAATACTTGGTTACCACGTTAAACATTTATCAAACAATGCAGATTATACTATATAAACTTATATATTCTGCTACTGTTGACGACTGTAAGATTATACCGCATAAAATCTAAGAAATGTGGTCATTTCAGTTAATGGATGAAAATCAACAGTAAAAGAGACAAATATACAGTATATGTATAGAGTATATAGAATCAAACAAATAGAGAGAGCGGCGAATAGGAACCTCCAAATTGCCCTGAAAAAGGCACATCATCTCTCACAGACTGAGCGCCGCCGCTTTGAGCTGGAGGAAACCATCCTCCAGGAGGAGACGTAACAATCAACAGCTTCCCTTCACGCTCAGCTGGACAAAGAAACAAAGCTCAAGTCTGCTCTGAAAAAGACTCAGCAGTAGCTTAAGCTTAAGCTTGAATGATAGATTAGAAACACAGTGAATCCAAATATAATATATATAAACTGCCTGGCCAAAAAAAAGGTCACACACTCTAATATTCGTTGGACCGCCTATAGCTTTGAGTATGGCACGCATTCGCTGTGGTATCGTTTCCACAAGCTTCTGCAATGTCACAACATGTATTTCTGTCCAGAGTTGCATTAATTTTTCGCCAAGATGTTGTATTGATGACGGGAGATTCGGACCATTGCGCAAAGTCTTCTCCAGCACATCCTAAAGATTCTCAATCGGGTTCAGGTCTGGACTCTGTGGGGGCCAATCCATGTGTGAAAATGATGTCTCATTCTCCCTGAACCACTCTTTCACAACTTTAGCCCGATGGATCCTGGCATTGTCATCGTGGAACATGCCCGTGCCATCAGGGAAGAAAAAATCCATTGATGGAATAACTTCAGTATATTCAGGTAGTCAGCTGACCTCATTCTTTGGGCACATAACGTTGCTGAACCTAGACCAGACCAACTGCAGCAACCCCAGATCATAGCACTGCCCCCACAGGCTTATACAGTAGGCACTAGGCATGATGGGTGCATCACTTCAGCCGCCTCTCTTCTTACCCTGATGCGCCCATCACTCTGGAACAGGGTAAATCTGGACTCATCAGACCACATGACCTTCTTCCATTGCTCCAGAGTCCAATCTTTATGCTCCCTAGCAAATTCAAGCCGTTTTTTTCAAATTAGCCTCTCTGTGAAGTGGTTTTCTTACGGCTACACAGCTTTTTAGTCCCAATCCCTTGAGTTCCCTTCGCATTGTGCATGTGGAAATGCTCTTACTTTCACTTTTAAACATAGCCGTGAGTTCTACTGTTGTTTTCTACGCTTTGATTTCACCAAACGCTTAATTGATTGCCAATCACGATCATTCAAGATTTTTTTCCGACCACATTCCTTCCTCAAAGATGATTTTTCCCCACTGTCCTTCCAGTTTTCAGCGTTGGACAGATGTTTTCTCTGCTTGATGCATGCCAATAATTTGACCCTTCTGAAACGATTAACATCTTTTCCCCGGACCACAGGATATGTCTTTCGACATGACTGTTTAACACATGAGAAGCTACTCACTGCATCAGTTAGGGTTAAATAACTTGTTGCCAGCTGAAAAATAATCACCCATGCAGTAATTATCCAATACCTATTTGCTTAGTTAAATCCAGGTGGTGAGCTTTTTTTTGGCAGGGCAGTGTATATATAATGAAAAAGTTAAGTTAATGAAAAAGTAAATGGTATGCATAGAGAGATGAAAATAATTTAGTAAATATAATTAAAATAATAAGATATGGTGTCAATTTTACATAAAATATTTCTATAGGGTTTAAGACAGAAGCAATATGAAGTTTGTACCTTCTCATTTTAAAAGTTGTTGTATCATTTGGCTCAGATTTGTCTCCATAGAGTGGAATTAATAGGTTTTTTTATATTGTATCAAAATGTTAAAAACAATACATATTCATTATAATAGAACTTTGATTAAAATAGTAACCTGGCTTGTAAAAAGGATAATTTGTGTAAAATGTTACATTACATTTTTGTCACAGCAACTTAGTTAAGGAAAAAGAATGCAGATATTGTGTTGGCACATCCAACAGTCAAAGACCAATGAGAAAGAGAGCAATGTCCTGAATTAATAAGGCTTTGTGATATTAATCAAAATGATTTAGAATTGTACTGTTTTCTGGATTACTGAAGTGTTCATCCTGCTATCAGTTCAATGTATTTATTATTATTTCTTATATTGATCATTTTTATCACGATTCAAATATATGTAATGATACCACATTCATAAATAAGGAAAGGAGCGTTTTTGTTTGTTGATGATAATTGTTTGTTTACACACACTTATTAATTACAATTCAGTAAGAACATGTGATTACAATGTAAGTAAACTGGCAATAAATCCAATCTTCATAAAACATGTCAATCACTTCATGATCTCATACATAACATAATGACAAAGTGACCTTGAGAAAGTCTGATAACAGATTGGCAAGAACAACTGAAAAGAAAAACAGGAGGGATTGAATACTTAAACTGATCACATGACTTTCACCTTCTGAGTCTGAACTCCTTGCACTTTAGTTTGTTTCTGCCTGAATTTACGCCGATTGTTGTGTTTGTCTATCCGTCGCTCGGAACACAACTCGTGTGAAACACCAATCTTCATCCTGAGAGATGATTTGACATAGGCTACATTTAGAAATATTTAGTGATGTTATAACTAAAGATGTCTAACTGTGACATATTAATCCACTGCTGATGAGGAGATGAGTGCTAATAGTTGCTATTATAGATTAATGTAGACTTTACACTTTTCCCAATTCTTTCTGTTCATTACCTGATCCCATCTTGTTTGAATCCTGGTGTCAAGTTTTTTCTGGATAATTTGAGGTTCCTTATCTGCAAAATAAAATACAACATCATTACAAATTACCACCGACTGCGCCTTTGAAAATATAGTACACTATGAGAGCGTTCCTAAATGTAGAAATAATAATTGTGACATCATTTATTTGAAACAATAGTAGAGAAACCAATTGTGAGACAACAGTACCCATTTTCTGACAGAAGTGATACACCAGAATAAAGGAAATAAAGGAGGAGAGAATAGTAAAGGCTGGAGTGAGCACAATCATCCAGAGCACATCAGGTTTCCAAGTGCGTTCACTGGAGTCAGGGTATGAGCTGGATTCTGGAACAAATAATTACGTAGATTACATCCTCACTTTTTTCAGTTATCCTCAAAACTGAAACATTGAATACTGTCAATTAAGATAAAACTGTTAGGAAGAACAGCATCCTCACTGAAAAAGATCCTTGTTGTTTTGTTGCCATATGTGTAAACATTTCTTGAAGTAAAGTGTTCTTTATAATCCACCTTAATCTGCTCAGTTCCACAGTAGTAGAGCCCTTCATCGGTCTCAGTGATGTTAATAATCAGCAGGTCATAGGAGTCAGAGGAAAAGTTTCTCACAAAGCGGAAACGAGGAAGAGGATGCAGTATGTGTTCCATGTTTGTGGTTTGTTCCAATTTATTTTGAAGGACGAGAGACGGCTGGTTCTCATGAGAGCAGTTCCTGTACCACCGTATGAATACTCCGGTCGATAACTTGCAGTCACAGTAGAGAGTGACATTGTCTCCTGCTCTGACTGTCCTCTCCAAAACTGATCCAGAGATCCAATCATGATTGCATGATACTACCACAGCAAAATAAAAACAATCACAAAATCAAATATAAATGTGATGAGTGTTCATTACAACAGAGTAACACAGTGCACTGCATGCAGATTACTGCTCATTAAAGGAATGACAATGAATGCATGAATTTAATATCAAGACACAATCAATGAAATATGTTAAAACTGAATGAGTTTGCCAAATATTACCTAGCAGAATGACCAGAGAAATACGGAGCCCTTCCATCTGTGATGATGACCTGATGAAGAGAAACATAAAAGGTCTTACAGCTGGATGTAAGGTCCTGCCCAGACTTTTCTATTTAAGGAAATGTCAGTTGTGATTGGCAGGTTGAACTGAACATTTTTTCTGTCGTTGTTTTTATTGGTTAGAATCACAGAGACTGACGAAAACATCGCCTCAATTTCAGGGTGTGGGGGGTAATTTTTATCACTTTAGTTCTCTAAATTCTCTGAGTGCGCTGGAAATGGCCCAATGTGAAAGTCACCAATTCAACATAGAGATGGGGTTTCCAAACCTGCTTGGGCTATAGATTGTGAGTGATTATTATATGTGCGTGCGGTTTCAATCGCCTGATCTTAAAACTAAAACAAAACATTATTTTTTTCTAAAAAAAAAAAAAAAAAAAAAAAAAAAGTCCAGCAGTGGCTCAGTCAGTAGGGGCTTGGACTGGGAATCGTAGGGTCGCCGGTTCAAGTCCCCGAACAGACTTGAAATATGGAAAGTGGACTGCTACTTGGAGAGGTCCCAGTTCACCTCCTAGGCCCTGCTGTGGTGCCCTTGAGCAAGGCACCGGACACCTCCAATCCCCCCTCCCCATTGCTCCCCGGGCGCTGCACGATAGCTGCCCACTGCTCCTAGTACTAGGATGGGTTAAATGCAGAGGACTAATTTCACTGTGTGTGCTCTGCTGTGTGCATGCATGTGACAAATAAAGAGGGTTTCATCCTCCGATTCTATCTTCTATCTTCTATCTTCTAAAACTAAAACAAAACATTATTGCAAACTGCTATCCCAAAAGCAGTTTATGGAGAATTTAGCAGATTTCAAACATTGTACAACAAGGAGGAAACAGGGAAGACTGTTATACTTTGATTTAACAAGCTCTTTGAAAAGACCAGCTGTTATTAAAATGGGTCAGATCTCCCCTTTTGATGTAATTCAACACATGGCTTCTCTGAGCTCCCATAACCCTTCTCCAGTAGAGGTCAGGAAAGTTCTCAATCAGCATCCGTTCACCCTTCTCGTTTTTTCCTAGCAATCCTGACAAGTTCTAGTGTTTTTAATATACTTGTCTTCATTACAAGTTATTGTAACTTGAATTTATATGTGTATATTGATAAAAGAGTAAAACATGCCACAAGTTTTATTCAGACTTAACAATGCAGATGAACATCATAGCATATTATGACATTGTTTGAAACCACACTCTGCATCTGTCTGCAAACAAATGGCCCTGTTGCACGGTGCAGAAATAGCAGATCTTATCTGATCTCACACCGTTATGATGTGGTCATTGATCGATTTCAGCAACACTTTCAGCAGGTACCCGTCTGCAGCTTCAGTATCTCTGCATGTTGACTGATGATGTGATGTTTGTCACTGTGGGTTTCCTGTAAAGCTTACTTTGAATTGTTTCAGACCACTGGTGAAGGGTACGTGGGCGCTGATAGCACTGTGAGATAAACACAGGCAATTGTCTCAAAATGCTTTTGTGTCTTGTCACAGAGAATGAATTATAAAACACCATTAGGAAATGTGACCGATTAATTTCAGTCAGAAATTTGAACTAGAAGTTAAATTGTATTTAATAACAATAATAATCAGGAAATAACTGTACACATGGAGGTCGATCTGCACATCTGATCAAGTGTAACTCTTTTTTGGAGTTGTGGAAAGATATAAAACAAACTCGTACAAACAATTATTTTTTGTAAAGAATGAAGGAATACATTAATTAGTAGCGAATAACAGATGTCCTAAATAATTTCATGTTTTCTCAATTGTAAATGTTATTAGTATGTTCTACTAAAGGGTCTGTAATTAAATCTAAAATATTTAGAAAAAAATATCAATAGGAGGTAATGTTTTGATAATGTCACATTGGATATAAAGTAATGCTGATTTCATTGATTTAATTTGATTTTAAATATTCAAACCCCTTCTGAAGAAATGTGTGGTTGTTGTTGTTGTTGTTGTTGTTGCTGTTGTTGTTGTTGTTGTGATGTAAAGCTGCAGCTGCTTTGATGAATCAATTTAAAACCAAGATGGCACATTCTGTCTCCTTCAGGCTGTTCGGGACAGCGTGGTGTCTTCCTCATCCAGCAGTTTGTGGTTTATTACTTCACATCTCCACTAGAGGACAGGTGAGTTTCACATGCAGTCAGTATGGCTAACAGATTAATCCATCAGCACTTCCCCACCCCTGTCTCTGTGTACGTTTTTCAAGTGCTACCAATTACACCAATTCTGTGTCTCTGGAATAAACCATGTTATACAGGTATAACATTGAAATAATTATTTAAGCAACAGTAATGTAACAACAACAACAACAATAGCGGAATTCTTGTTGCTTTGAGACTGTGGGGAAGTTGAGCCACTCCTTGTTTCGAGGCAACACGTGACAGTTTTCAAAGTTATCTACTGTACTCGCTGTGATGAAGACAGCCCAGTGGAATAATTGGAACATGTATTTAAATAAAAAGAGCGTTGGTGTGTGCTTGTTCCTTTTAAAGAGGTATCTTTTATCTCTCACTTCAGTTCACCTACAGTGCACTTAGCGCTATCACTGCAGTTGCATGAGGGGTTGTTTGTCACTGTGAGTTTCCTGTGAGGCTAGCTGATTAAAAGGTGCTACATACACAATGTGGTTGAGGTTACCCTCTTTGCTGCATCGTCTTGTAACTTTTAAAAACAAAATACATTTTATTTTCTGTAGCAGAATAAGCCCCAACATAACATATTTTGAGTTGCATCAGATTATACTGGTGGAGGGTTGTGAATGATGGGTAACTTGAGATAAAAAAAAACAGGAAATAGCCCAAATACAGCAGTCATGTCTTGTCACACAAACAGCCATTTAGGCTTTTATGAAATGTAACAGATCGATTTCTTCAGATTCAATGTAGAGAGTGAATCTAAAGCTGAATTGTAATTAACACCAACACAGGTTTTTTGTCTCAAGTCTTTCTTTATTATATGTCAAATAAGTGGTGTCAGGAAATAAGAAATATATTTTAGTATTACTTTTCAAAATGTGGATAATAAGTGGCTATACCTATTCCAGCAAAATAACATATCAAATGTGTTTGTCCTCTTGTTTAAAGTGTTTCCATGCTTGAAGTGTTGATGGCAGAATAAGTGCAGAAGTCAGAACTCTGGTTTTTCTTCCACTTTGGTTTTTGGGACACCTGACGATATTCCACTGCAGCATAGCACACATCTTCATCCTTAAATGTAAAATGTGTTGTTTAGAATTATGACCATGCTCTGATTTGTTGTCATGACAAATATATTTAACTGTTACATCTACCTGATTTTGTGTTGTTCGAGGTGTCTGCTGATCAGTTTGAGGTTCTTTAGGGAAGAAATGTATTATTAAGTAATTATCCCAGATATGTCTGACATGAAAAGTTAAACTTTAAAAGTGAAATAAACATTAGTTACCTTCTTTCTTACAGAGGTGATACACCAGGAGAGAGGAGAGGAGAGAGGACAGAACAGCAAGAGCTGGACACAGAGAGAACAGCAGCATCCAGCACACACCACAGTCTTGTGGAGTCTCCTGGTGATGAGGCTTGGAGTCTAAAACAGCTTAATTTGATTAGCTTAATCAAACATCTCAATTGTTTTTAATTCTTCTGAAAATAGTCAAATAAAATAACTCATCGTAATAGATGTTTAATGAAAGCCTAAAACTTAGAACCCAGATATGTACAAGAATGAAATCACTGAATTTTGGAGAACTCCGCTTCATTGAGCCGAAAAAGAAAAACACACTACATTGGAATTATCATTTTTCTTTGAGCAAAGACCAATGCACAAGTTTTACCCTGTCTGCTTGTTCTTTTTAAATAGACACTCTCATTTATATTATGTCTCAAGTTTATCGGATTTTTTAAAGCTTATTCCACCATTATATGCAACATCTAACATTGTTTGAGCCTTTCCATCTCATATTTCCAACCCAAACATAAAAAAGTATAGATAATCCTAAGTTCCCTTTTAAGGGTGACTTACAAAACTTAAGATACAGTGGGGCAAAAAAGTATTTAGTCAGCCACCAATTGTGCAAGTTCTCCCATTTAAAAAGATGAAAGAGGCCTGTATTTTTTATCAAAGGTATACCTCAACTATGAGAGACAAAATGAGAAAAAAAAATCCAGGAAATCACATTGTAGGATTTTTAATGAATTAATTGGTAAATTCCTCGGTAAAATAAGTATTTGGTCACCTACAAACAAGCAAGATTTCTGGCTCTCACAGATCTGTAACTTCTTCTTTAAGAGGCTCCTCTGTCCTCCACTCGTTACCTGTATTAATGGCACCTTTTTGAACTCGTTATCAGTATAAAAGACACCTGTCCACAACCTCAAACGGTCATACTCCAAACTCCACTATGGCCAAGACCAAAGAGCTGTCAAAGGAGACCAGAGACAAAATTGTAGACCTGCACCAGGCTGGGAAAACTGAATCTGCAATAGGTAAGCAGCTTGGTGTGAAGAAATCAACTGTGGGAGCAATTATTAGAAAATGGAAGACATACAAGACCACTGCTAATCTCCCTCGATCTGGGGCTCCACGCAAGATCTCACCCTGTGGGGTCAAAATGATCACAAGAACGGTGAGCAAAAATCCCAGAACCACACGGGGGGACCTAGTGAATGACCTGCAGAGAGCTGGGACCAAAGTAACAGAGGCTACCATCAGTAACACACTACGCCGCCAGGGACTTAAATCCTGCAGTTCCAGACGTGTCCCCCTGCTTAAGCCAATACATGTCCAGGCCCATCTGAAGTTTGCTAGAGGGCATTTGGATGATCCAGAAGAGGATTGGGAGAATGTCATAAGGTCAGATGAAACCAAAATAGAACTTTTTGGTAAAAACTCAACTCGTCGTGTTTGGAGGAGAAAGAATGCAGAGTTGCATCCAAAGAACACCATACCTACTGTGAAGCATGGGGGTGGAAACATCATGCTTTGGGGCTGTTTTTCTGCAAAGGGACCAGGACGACTGATCCGTGTAAAGGAAAGAATGAATGGGGCCATGTATCGTGAGATTTTGAGTGAAAACCTCCTTCCATCAGCAAGGGCACTGAAGATGAAGCGTGGCTGGGTCTTTCAGCATGACAATGATCCCAAACACACCGCCAGGGCAACGAAGGAGTGGCTTCGTAAGAAGCATTTCAAGGTCCTGGAGTGGCCTAGCCAGTCTCCAGATCTCAACCCCATAGAAAATCTTTGGAGGGAGTTGAAAGTCCGTGTTGCCCAGCGACAGCCCCAAAACATCACTGCTTTAGAGGAGATCTGCATGGAGGAATGGGCCAAAATACCAGCAACAGTGTGTGGAAACCTTGTGAAGACTTACAGAAAACGTTTGACCTCTGTCATTGCCAACAAAGGTATATAACAAAGTATTGAGATGAACTTTTGTTATTGACCAAATACTTATTTTCCACAATCATTTGAAAATAAATTCTTTAAAAATCCTACAATGTGATTTCCTGGATTTTTTTTTCTCATTTTGTCTCTCATAGTTGAGGTATACCTATGATAAAAATGACAGGCCTCTCTCATCTTTTTAAATGGGGGAACTTGCACAATTGGTGGCTGACTAAATACTTTTTTGCCCCACTGTACATGTGCGCCAAAATTGAGATAAAATGTTTGTGAAAAAATGTATTCACTATTCCACTCCAAGTTGGGGTTGTTGATACTTTTTAGATCATCAATGATTTAAGTGTACAATAACGCTGGGGACATTTTCCTTCTCTTACATATTCAATGAGTCAATTGATTACAGTCACTGCAGTCAGACATAGGTCTTGCAGGCACAAAACAACAACAGCATACTCACTGAAATGGATCCTTGTTGAGATGTTGCCATATGTGTAAACATGTTTGGAAGTAATATTTTCCTTGTTGTCCACCCTAAGCTCATCAGTTCCACAGTAGTAGAGCCCTTCATCAGTTTCAGTGATGTTAATGATCAGCAGGTCATAGGAGTCAGAGGAAAAGTTTCTCACAAAGTGGAAACGAGGAAGAGGATTAATTATGCGATCAGCGGTAGAGGATTGTTCCCAAACATTTCTATTAAGGGCGAGAGAAGGCTGGTTCTCATGAGAGCAGTTCCTGTACCACACTATGTATACACTGAGTGATACCTTGCAGTCACAGAGGAAAGTGACGTTGTCTCCTGCTCTGACTTTTCTCTCCAACACTGAGCCAGAGATCCAATCATGACCGAAGGATACAACTCCTGGAAAACAAACACAATATGCTCAGTGTAACAGGGTTTCACATTCAGCAGTGGCAGATTCCTCCTACTCAAAAAACGTCCTCCTACTCAAAAAACATAAAGAGAAGGTAAATACAAATGTCTTTCCAATTGGAATTGTATTTAATAAATTAAAAGAATTACCCAAGAGAACGTAAATGAAAACGTGCAGCCCGTCCATGTGTGATGATGACCAAGACTTAAACTTAGAGCACAGCGAAACACTGTCATATCCGGCACAGACTTTTTCGTTTAAGGAAGCATAGATGGTGATTGGCAGGTTGAGTGGAACATTTTCTCTGATCTTGTTTACTATTGGTTTGATGTGATCACTAGCGAAGATATAGGCCTAAAAAAGGATTAACCTCAGCGTCTAACTGAGGTGTGACCGTTTACACAATAGATTTCAGCCTAAAAAACCTTCAGTAGTACCTTACACAAAGGACATACAAAGAATATTTCAATATTTAGAGACATAGAACTAATGATGCACAATCGCTAGAAGTTAAAAGTCTCAAATAGGACTAAAGTAATGGATCAAATGCTTGTTTTTACTTTGTATAGTAACAAAAGACTGCCTCATTTGTTACTATACTGTAACGTCTAACAGGGGGCCCAGATCCTTATGTTTTTTCCCTACTTAAATAAAATAAACGCATCAAATGGATCATATCAAGTAGACCCTCCTCTAAGAAATGTGTTGAATCCCCAATAAAACCCTTTAACTTAACGGACCAGGAATCAAAGCTTTATTTTATATTTGCTGCAAAGTTCACAATTTGGACACGTTTCATCATCAGACCTCAGCAATATGCACAATACAGGAGTGTTTAACTTGTAAAAACTCAGTGTGTAGCCCAGAGAGTGCAGAGACCTTCCACATTAACACACATAAGCTGTGCTCTGTTTGGCTACCACTGTAGCTCTGTTGTTGAGCTGCTGCTTTGGCTACATCTAATAGGAATAAGAGCACCAAAGATCCTCAGATCACAGATGATGTTATTGGATATAAATACTATACCAACCTGCAATGTGTATAAGTTGGTACAGTGTTCACAAGTTTGCATTGAGATGTCTTGGCTACGTACAGTTATTGTCTGCTGTAAGATATATCAAACTGCTAACGCCTTCAGTAATTTAATCATGACTGTGGCTTTTTAAACCTTTTGTTTATTACAAAGGGCTGTTTGTTTTTCAGCTTACGGCTTGGTTTTAAGGTTCAACGATCCACTATTGTGCATCTTCAGCATGACTGCATGCTAAGCTCTGCTGTCCTTTGAAGGTCTGTTTGTCTGTTTGGGCTTCCTGCTCATGTGCTGAAGAAAATCACTTGCTCACATATTATAACAAGAGGGATTGTTTTGCATTTACTGTTGTTGCACTATAAATGTTCCACATTAATAGATTTTTTTACAAACTGGAAAACCCTTTTTAAACTTCTCTTTGTTTTTATAATACATCAAAGTAGTTTTTGATTGGCTTCCTCTTTCTTTAAAAAAAAAAAATCCTCTTGTTTTTATCTAGCTTTTCATTTGAGCCAATCCTAACTTTCCTTTAAAAGGTTTACCTGCTTGTTTAGAAATATTATTCTTAAATTCTCCTTTGTGTAACACTTTGTTTCTCTGCAGTTTGATTAAGAACAAGTTTCTGATTCATCAGTTCATCAGCGCTTAAGATGGCCCAGTGTGAAAACTGCCAACTGGGCGTAGTGGGTTCGAAAGCCACTTGTGAGTTATTATCATAATCTAGGTGAGGTTTCAATTTTTTGCTCTAAATACAAAATCTCATCATTTCCAATAGTGCGATCAAAAAAGCAGTTTGTCGATATTTAATGTCGATTTCAACTTGCAAATTTCTTAATTTCAGACGTTGTCCAACATGAGAAAACACGCTTTTTAAATGTATTTACTAAGCCCCTTGGAAAGAACAACTTTTGATTAAATAGGTCAGATCTGTCCCTGCTTTGTTGATCTCATAGGATTAGATGTTTCAAACCCTTATGATAAAAGGCACCTACTAGAGTTCTTGAGTGGATGAAGGGTATTATCATTGGGGTCATCAGGTGGGCAACCTCCTTCCTCAGTGTTTCATTTATAGGCCTGCAACACATCCGGAGGGCTCAACGGCTACACCTGGCATCCCTGGTGAGCCCCCCCAACGCTTTTCAAATCTGAAATCTGGCGGGAAGGTGAGCTTCTGATCTAGGTCCACTTGCATATCCCAGCTAATGTAATCCAACACATTACTTCTCTTTGCTGCCCTAACCGTTCTCGAGAAGAGTTCAGGAGAGTTTCACCTTCAGCCAGTGAGGCTGGGGGAAACGCTTTTCTGTTTTACCAGCATAACCTGTTTTCCAATATTCCCATCCTCATCACAAGTTATTTAAATGAAATGTAGGTGTGTATAAAGATAATAATGTAATGTCTTTATAACGATGAGTTACCTTTGAATAAGCCAAAGGAATTATATAAAAATACAACATTTGAACAGAAAAGCTTTCATCAAAAAATGCCACATGATGTTATTCAGACATAACAATGCAGATGACATCATATCCTGAATATCACATTGTATGAAACCACACTCTGCATCTCTCTGCAAGCAAATGGTCATGTTGCATGGTGCAAACATAGCTGATCTTATTTGATCTCAAACTGTTATGGTGTGGTCACTGATGAGACAGACTCAGAAAGAAACTGTACTTCTAAACATAGCTGAGGTAGATGAATAACATAATATAATTGACCTCCAATTTTAAGATTATGGAGACTTTTACAATGTGAACAAAATGTACCGAATATTAGAATAAACTCAATCATTTTCCAACAAACTAAACTAAATTCCAGCAACACCTTCAGCAGGTACTCATCTGCAGCTTCAGTCTTTCTGCATGCTGAGCGTGTGAGGGGATGTTTGTGACTGTGGCTGCAGAAGCTAGGCTTGACTGTGTGTATACGGAAATAACACCATCTAACTAAACAACTGACTACTGTTTTCAAGCTTGTGGGAATTTCTACCATGTGAACAAATGGTTGCACATTTTAGGAACATTTTTTATTTAGACTAAACTTAATTCCACTAGTATCTTCAGCAGGCCATTCGTCTGCAGCTTCAGTCTGTCTGCATGCTGGGCGTGTGAGGGGATGTATGTGGGTTTCCTGTAAAGCCTACTCTGAATTGTCTCAGGCCACTGGTGAAGGGTACGTGGGGGCTGATAGCAATTTGAGGTAATGACAGGAAATTGTCTGAAAACAGCTTTTGTGTCTGTCTTGTTGCAGAGATGGAATTATGAACGCCATGATGGTAATGTTACAGATCGATTTCAGTACAGTAAGATGTGGAATGAAAGATGAACTGTACAACAAATCACATTTGAAATGCTTATTACAAAAGTATTCAAAAGTTAGGCATTTAGACTTGACTGTCATTCTAGTGAATTAATCTATTGCTGATTAAATAACTTTTCCCCGGAGCCTACAGGATGATGCTGGGGCAGAAAAGCAGCAGTGGTGCAGAAGCAGAGCAGCAGCAGCATGCTGATGCAGAGGGAGAGATGGCATGTCTGGCAGCTTAAATAGAGCACCTGATTTAGAACAATGAGTTAGGTTGGTGGTATGCGGGGGGTAAGGCATTTCACGTTTATGTATCATTGTAGCTCAGGTTGACTGCCTGAACTAGGTCGCAGGTTTCACTGACGTTTTTGACAACAACAATGAAGATCTGCATATCTGATCCATTTTTTTGTTAATGTCACATTAGATGTAAAGTAATGCTGATTTTATTGTTTTGATTTCATTTTTGAAATGTGTTATTGTTATGGTAATTATGATCTAAAGTTCCAGCTGCTTTAGGGGATCAGTTTAAAACCAAGATGGCACATTGTGTCTCGTACTAGCTGTTCTGGACAGTTTGGTGTCTTCCTTATCCAGCAGTTTTTTGGTTTATTACTTCATATCTCCATTAGAGATAAGAAGAGTTTTACATGCAGCCCTTGTGGCTAACAGATAACTCCATCAGTATTTCCCCACCCCTCTCGCTATGTACGTTTTCAAGTGCTACTAAGTACAGAAACTCTGGAAAAGGTTATACAGGTTTATTTTAAGCATTTCTAAGGAACAATAATGCAAAAACAACAAAACTACAACAAAAGGGGCGAAGCCTGCGAGCTAGTTCAAGCAGTCAACTCGAGCACCAATTATACTTAGATGCATAAGTGGGGTCAAAACTGACCCCAGCAGTTGTTTTTTTGCAATTTCTTCGTAATTTTAGATTTTTATCATTTAATCTTCCATGTATTCCTCAAATAGGTTGTCTTTGACATGAGGCAATTTGAACTTGTATCTAATTCTTATGTTTTTTGAGTAATTGCATTTTTTGTATCAGTAGCCTACCACTTATCCATACGTGGGCTCAATAATGACCCGAAGCATTTTCTATGGAATTTCAAAGGTTAACCCTAGAAACCTTTCATTTTTATCAGCTGTGACTGACATGTACATTTACTGTTGATCCACACATTTAATCCCAGCAGTCTCACCACCCGGAAAGTTATTTTTATATAGCAACATACATGTAAGTATTATCGTCATTTTTATACCTCATAATGTATGTGCTGTTATAAAATATGAACTTATTTTCCACATCCATGAATTTTGTGTGATAGTGCTGTGTTATCATCATCAAATTTCTACTTTCTAGTTAGCTACACTAGCTAATGTAGGAAATGTTCTTTTATTCGAAGCCCAGGAGTCGATTAAAAGAAACGAAGCGAAGCCCTTCTTATACGTTTTAAAAGGAGTATTTAATAAAAGGATGCAGCAGTAGGTTTTACAAAAGTTTCACAGCTGTGGCTCAATAGCCCGGGACACTCGTCCACAGTCCGCTGACTGAGTGGAGCTCATCAGTAGTTACTGTCTGGCGGTCCGGAACAAAAGAGAGATCGATTTCACAATACCAACATGTTTGATAAAACCACCCCTTTCCGGCCATAAAATAAACAACTTCAAAGTAAGACGTGCTCTGGTCTCGTGCTCTCATTGGTTGGTAGCGGGGAGCTGGATCATGTTGGCCGCTTGTCACATTCTATAGGCTGACGTTGTCGGGGGCGGGTCCTCTTATGACGTCACCGTCGCCATCTTGTTAGTGATGTCCTGGAGCTCTCACCTATGATATTCTATTATGCAATCCTTCTGAGGTTTATCAGTTATTAAACACGCAATAGTATCATTGCAGCATCAATGAGTGAGAGGTAGAGGCGGTGTGTTTATTATGTGACTCCACGCGTCCTTCTCCCTCTAGTCATATATACAATACAATATTAGCTTTATGCTATCTGAGGCTAAATACAACATCCGGTAATACTACCGGAATTGGACAAATATGATCCGTCCAGAAACAGTGAATTATCTTTTAATGTTCCACTCCAATATATTGATTATTTCTAACACTAACTAAGCTAACACTAAGCTAACTAAGCTAGCTAACTAAGCTAGCTTACATCACTGCATTTGTTGTTTAGAGAAACAGAATCTTACTATGATACAGTGGTATGCAAAAGTTTGGGCACCCCTTAGGAAAACCACTGCATCAGTTTGTCACTTGCTGAGCTTTTGAAGCAGCAACTTCATTTTAACATATGTTATACCTTATGGTAACAGAAACATCTCAGTAGTGAAATAACTTTTATTGGTCAAACAGAAACATGTTTATGTGCATTCAAACAAAAATAGGCATGTGCATAAATTTGGGCACCCCTAAGAAATAATTCCATTAATATTTAGTATTGCCTCCTTTTGCTGCAATAACGGCCTGTAGACGCCTCCTGTAGCCACAGACAAGTCCCTTAAGCCTGGCAGGTGGTATTTTGGCCCATTCTTCCACACAAAACGTCTCCAGTTCAGTCAGGTTTCTTGGCCTCCGTGCATGGACAGCCTTCTTCAAATAAATCCATACATTTTCAATGATGTTAAGGTCTGGGGACTGGGATGGCCATTCCAGAACATTGTACCTGTGCTTCTGCATGAATTCCTTGGTGGATTTTGATCGGTGCTTAGGATCATTGTCCTGCTGAAAAATCCAACCCCGGCGTAGCTTCAACTTTGTGACTGACTCTAGAACATTCTTGTCAAGAATCTCCTGGTACTGTAAGGAATTCATGTGGCCCTCAACTTTAACAAGTTTTCCAGTACCTGTGCTAGCCACACAGCCCCATAACATGATAGATCCTCCACCAAATTTTACAGTGGGCAACAAGTTCTTTTCATTGAATGCAGTGTGTTTTTTTCGCCATGCATACCTGTTCATGTTATGACCAAATAACTCAATCTTGGTCTCATCTGACCACAGTATTTTGTTCCAAAATGCTTCTGGCTTGTCCAGATGTGCTTTTGCATACCTCATGCGACTCTTCTTGTGATTAACACTCAGGAAAGGCTTTTTGCACATCACCCTTCCAATGAGCTCTTCCTGGTGCAAAGTACGCTGGATTGTGGAACGGTGAACAACTACACCATCAGCAGCCAGATGTTGTTGTAGTTCTCTGGAGGTGGTCTGTGGCTTCTCTGTGACCATTTTCACCATCCTTCGCCTGTGCCTTTCCCCTATTTTTGTCGGCCTACCACATCTTTCCTTCACACGGACTGTTCCTGTGGCCTTCCATTTCACAACTACGTTTCTGACTGTGGAGACAGACAGTTTAAACCTGTCAGATAATTTTTTGTACCCTTCTCCTAATTTATAATGTTGGATTATCTTAGCTTTCAGGTCAGTGGAGAGTTGTTTTGAGGTCCCCATCTTGCCACTCCCTAAGAAAGAACCTAGGCCAGGCACAGCCAGCTATTACCTATGTTAAATAGCCTTTTTCATGATTGGTTCCACCTGTCTTTGTAATTGAAGGTCTAATGAGCTAATCAAAGCAATTTTGTGCAGCAACCTGTCAGCTATAAATCCGTACAGGTGTTGAAATGAATGCTATTTATAAGGGTGCCCAAACTTTTGCACATCCCATTTTTTGCATTTTATTTTATTATAATAAAACTATGTAATGCTACCCTAAGAATTTTGGTCTGGAAAACACTAAAACGTCTACATCTTTGTAGGAAAACAAATGTTGTTGCTGTGATCTTCTATTATAAAGGAAAAGCAAATTGTCATGAAATCTCAGAGGGGTGCCCAAACTTTTGCATACCACTGTATTTATAGCTTCCTGTAATAAAATCTAACCCATTAGGTGGCCTATTATACTATTATTGATTACTCAATGATATCATAAGTGTGTGTGTGTGTGTGTGTGTGTGTGTGTGTGTGTGTGTGTGTGTGTGTGTGTGTGTGTATGTGCGCGCATGTGTGTCCCGCATGTGTGTGTATATGTGTTTGTCTGTGCATGTACTTACCGTATGCAGCTACATATTGATTCATAATTTTGTGTGCCAATCAAAAATTGATTGAACAATATAAGTAGGACACAGAAGAGTCTTCTGATGAGGCCTCCAAAGAGGAAGAGGAAATAGATAGGCCTATCGTGTCCAACAGAAGGAGCCGCAAGGGCTCTTTCTGGGCAGAGTTACCTCCTAGCCAGGGCAGAACACCAAGTCACAATATTTTGAGAAGCCGGCCAGGACCAGCACCCGGGTTTACCACCGTCTCACCAAAAGATGCATGGAGGCTGTTTATCACTGATAATATAAAGATACAAATATACAAAGATGAACTCCTGGCCTTCATTGGATTGACCGTTCTTGCAGGAAGTGAGAAGAACTGGGATTTTTCAATCCGTGAGCTCTTTAGGAGACCTCTACATAACCCCATGTACAAGGCCACTATGTCAATTGGAAAATTTGAAGATATTCACCGTTTCTTGTGCTTTGATGACAAGAGGACCACCCGACTGGAAACAGACCACTTGGCAGCCTTCTGGTACGTATGGGACCTCTTCCTGGTCAACTGCAGGCAGAGATTCATCCCCAGTGATTGTATCACAGTGGACGAACAACTTGTGCCATTCAGAGGGAGGACCAAGTTTATGCAATACATGAAGAGCAAGCCAGCGAAGTACGGCATAAAGATCTTCTGGGTTTGTGATGCAAAAAGTCCCTACGCAATTGATGGGATTGTGTACACTGGGAGACAACCAGGGGAAGGAGTCAATAAGAATCGGGGTTTCAAAATTGTCAATCAGTTGTACAGTGGATTCAGACACACAGGTCGCAACATCACCACAGACAACTTTTTCACCAGTGTACCTCTTGTAGAGCATCTCCTGGAGAAGGGTCTGACTATTGTGGGAACATTGCGAAAAAACAAGCCAGTGATGAAGGCTTCCAAGACCAGCGAGCTCTTCAGCACTGAAGTTGGGTTCAATAGCAGCATGACCATGGTTAGCTATGTTGGAAAATAGGAGTATGCTGTTCTGCTCCTCAGCACAATGCACCACAGCAAAATGGTGGATGAAAACACCCGGAAGAAAAAAACAGAAGTGATCCACTTCTACAACCAGACGAAAGGAGGTGTAGATATTGTGGACCAGATGGTTGGCACCTACACCTGTAAACGCCAAACGCAGAGGTGGTCCAGGCTGCTGTGTTACAACGTGATTGATATTGCCATCCTGAATGCCTAGGCTACTCCTTTTTCAAGGCTCGGCACCCTGAATTCTATGAAGGTATCACTAACGCCCGGCCGCGCTTTCTTACAGAGCTCTCACATGAGCTCTCACATGAGCTTGTGACGCCTTATATGAGAAGTCGACGGGAAGGTAACCCATGCCTACCAACCTACATCACTGCAGCAATGGAAAGGTGTGGGATGACAAAAGCTGCAATCCAGCCACAGGGCCAACAGAAAAGGAAGAGTTGTAAGATGTGCCTAAGAAACCAAGACCGCAAAGCCAGCAATAGTTGTTGCAAATGCAGTGACCCTGTGTGCAGTGCTCACAGCCAGAAAAGGGTACTTTGTAACAGCTGCTCACAGTGAGAATAGAGAAGACAGCGTGTGTTTATGCGTGAGGAAGTGCAACAGAAGGACAGACAAACACTGAAAGTTAATGTTTTGATATCTGTATTGATAGCAAGTTTGTGTTGTGTGAAAGATGATAAGAAATGAACATGTAAAATATGAAATCATTGTCGTGTTGGGATCACTTTTGGATGTTTACTTTTTTTACCCTTCTCAAAGCTGTTCTATGATAAAATGTTAATAAAAGTGATACATGAACTTGTTAAACATGAAATAATTGTTTTGTTGACCAAAATATAATAAAAATCATCATCTTTAACCAAAATGAAAGTCATTTCTTAAGTTAACAACATAAAACACATTCTTTCTAATTGGGGTAATTTCTGACCCCACTCATGGAAGAGTGTAGGTATTGGTTGGTCATGCATCTAAGGGTTAGATGTCACACGCCTCGTCACTCTTACAACCAACCAAACACATTTTTCTAAACCTGCTGCTCTATTTAAACTGCCAGATCTGTCTGATACTTCAACGCTGCTTGCCTGCCCCACCACCATCCCAGCTTCAACCCCAGCATTCACCTGTGTTCTATGTAAATCTGTAAAGATGAGGCCCGAGCGGAGACGCCAAACTCAAACTACTGTATATGCTGCTTCTAATAAACATCAAAGAAACACGTGAGTTGTCTGACTGAACTGTATTTAATGCACATTTTCTTACAGATCAGTCATAGTTTATTCTTTGTCCTTTTGTTTAAAGTCTTTACATCCTAGAAGTGTTGATGGCAGAATAGGTGCTGAAGTCAGAACTCTGGGTTGCCTTCCTCTTTGGTTTCTGTGATGCTTGACGATATTCCAGTGCAGCATAACACACATCTTCATCCTTAAATGTGACATTTGTTCAGAATTATTTTCATGTTTGGATTTATTCTCATGATAATTATATTTTAGTGTTACACCCACCTGATTTAGTCTTGTTTGAGGTGTTTGCTGATCAGTGTGAGGTTCTTTAACTGCAGAAATCAATATGTCATCAATAAATCATGGTACACTCACACAGTATCAAGAGAAGAGATGAACTGTCAATGAATTATGACAGATATTTCTGACATTACAATTTAAACTTAAAAAGAGATATACACATTAGTTACCTTCTTTCATACAGAGGTGATACACCAGGAGAGAGGAGAGGAGAGAGGACAGAACAGCAACAGCAGGACACAGAGAGAACAGCAGCATCCAGCACACACCACAGTCTTGTGGAGTCTCCTGGTGATCAGGCTCACTAGTTTCTAAAACTAAAATAATTGTTGGTCAGCTTAATCAAACATGTTTATTTTTCCTTTTTCTGAACAATGTTCTTTGTGTACGTATAACTATAACTTATTTAAAATAAATAACAATTCCTATTTGAATAATGTCTCTGGTTTATCAGATGTTTAACTCATTCCAGCAAATGCAAAGTATGAATCAATATTGCTTGAGCCTGAAATGTAGAATCATCCCAAAGCTCACCATACACAAAAATAAAGAAAAAATATATATTGATTAAACATAAAGCCACAGAATTAAGGAAATAATTATATGTAACAATGTATAAAGTATCATGATCATTAAGTTAATTGTTTCCATACCTTTCACTCAGACATTGATCTTATGGATACAAAACTATAACAGCACACTTACTTAATCGAATCCTAGTTGAGATGTTGCCATATGTGTAAAGATGTCCTGGAGTGATTTTTTTTTCATCCTGCACCTCAAACTTTTCAGTTCCACAGTAGTAGAGCCCTTCATCGGTCTCAGTGATGTTGATGATCAGCAGGTCATAGGAGTCAGAGGAAAGGTTTCTCACAAAGTGGAAACGAGGAAGAGGATTCAGTATGCGTTCCATGTTTGTGGTTTGTTCCAATTTATTTTGAAGGACGAGAGAAGGCTGGTTCTCATGAGAGCAGTTCCTGTACCACAATATGTATTTTCCAGTTAATAACTTGCAATCACAGTGGAAAGTGACGTTGTCTCCTGGTCTTACTGTCCTCTCCAACGCTGATCCAGAGATCCAATCATGACTGAAGGCTACAACCCCTGGAAAACAAACACAATGTGGTCAGAGTAAGAGGGTTTCAAATTCAGCAGGGGAAGACTCCTCCTAAATAAAAAGAACATGTATTGGTTTTGAAAATGGAATTGTAATTAATTCATTAAAAAAATTGTATCAAAAGAAATTACCCAAGAGGACGAAAATGAAAATGTGCAGCCCGTCCATATGTGATGATGAGTTAAAGACAAGTGAAACAGGCTTTAATCACAGATTTCACATCCTGCGCAGATATTTCCGTTAAAGGCAGTAAAGGTAATGACTGGTTGGGTTGAGTGGAAACATGTTTTCAGTTCTCCTTTTCTATTGGTCTAAATAAATGTGCTATTCTTGGCTTTGATGTGATCACTAGATAAGATATAGGCAAAAAAACCAAGATTAACCTCAGCATCAAACTGAGGTGTTAACATTTATATGGAAGATTTCAGCCTCCAAATAAGTTACAGTAGTGCCTTAAACCAAGGAATTGGTTTTGATTTTGCACAGGATTTTAGACTTGAAATGAACAATTATCAAATAGGACTATGTTAAGGGATCCTATTTGGGGTTGTTGTCTCTCAGGAGGCAATTGTGCTTATCTGAGTCAGCAGTTCAGTCCATCCCTCTGCAGTCAACATGACCGCGCATTTACCGCAAGCAGAACTGTTATGAAGGACCAACTTTGAATAGCACTGCAAAAGTTTGAATTTATATAATGTAAACCATGGTCTTTTTATACCATCTCTGAAGGCTTTGGGGGGTTTATGTGAAACGTTTACAGGTTATATGCCTAGACAGTGTTTGGGTCTGAAGTTATAATCCGGATATCAGATAGGTAGTTGATATTGTAACAGGACTGGGCCGACAAAAGAGGAAAGTGGTAGCAATCAAAACAGAGGCAGTGATTGAACCAAAAAAGTCTTTATTTTTACTCATCTCAAAATACCTTTCAAAACCAAGGCTAAGGTAGGTGGGCCACTAACCAGCTCTCCAAACTTGTTCTCAGAGAGGGTGCTTCCTGCTCCCTCCATGCGCTAACACTAACTGAGCGTCTCTGTGTGCTTTGTCTCCCTTGAGGGAGTGATTAGCACCTGGTGTGTGGGTCTCCACACCTGCTCCCAATACTGCTGATTGGGAGAGGGTGGAGCCACCTGTTAGGGATGTAGGTGCCTCCAACTACCCTACCGCTCACCTCCTTTCAATATTTATTGCTACTTGTTTAGGTGATGCTTTTCAACATGTGTTCAAGCAAATGGTCAGGTTTGATTGTATCTCCAACAATTTAATTGACTAAAATCTGTAATAATCATTTTTTTTGTAGTACAAAATTCATTGATCCATTTGAGATCTACAATGACACACTGTGGCTAAAGGCTTTTACCTCTATTTAGACGTTGGAGTGGACATGTTTTCATAACAAGACTTAATCTTGATTTACACAATAATTACTCAACTCAACTTTATTTATAAAGCCCTTTAAAAAAACAGCCACCGCTGAAACAAAAGTGCTGTACATTGATGAAAACACGTAGCACAAGACACAAACAATAAAACAATAAACAATATCAAAACAACAAGACCAATGAAACAAAAACAGAAACAGAGTCTCATGCTGGGTTAAAAGCCAAAGAATATAAATGGGTTTTAGACAAGTTTAAAAAATGGGCAGTGAAGGGGCTTGTCTAATGTGCAATGGGAGGTCATTCCACAGTTTAGGACTGGCAGCGGAAAAGGCTCTATCCCCTCTGAGCTTCCGTTTAGGCCTCGGTACCTCCAGGAGCAGCTGATTAGCTGACCTGAGGCACCAGGCAGGAGTGTAAGGATGGAGCAGCTCAGAGAGGTAAGATGGGGCGAGACCATTTAAAGATTTAAAAACAAATAAAATAATCTTAAAATGGACTCTAAAATGCACAGGCAGCCAGTGGAGGGAGGGTAAAATGGGAGTAATGTGCTCCCTTTTACGTGTTCCAGTTAGAAGGCGAGCGGCAGCATTTTGGACTAACTGGAGACGTGCGAGGGAGGACTGGCTGACTCCAAGATAAAGTGCATTACAGTAATCCAGTCGAGATGTAATAAAGGCGTGGTTTACTGTTTCGAAGTGCTTATGTGCAAGGAAGGGCTTCAGCTTTGCCAGCTGCCTAAGATAAAAAAAAGCTGGACTTCACTATTGCACCAATTTGCCGGTCCAGTTTAAAATAACTGCCCATCTTAAAACCCAAGTTTGTGACTGTTTGCTTCCTGTAGTGCTCCAAGGGGCCCAAGTCAACAGGAGGGGGTTCACAAGAGCCATTGGGACCGAACACCATCACTTCCGTCTTTTTTTTCATTACATTTTAAGAAGTTCATGGACATCCAGGCTTTAATGTCTTCAACACATAACAGAAGTGGTTTCAGAGAGAAAGCATCCTTCTTCTTCAGTGGCACATAGATCTGGCTGTTATCAGCATAACAATGAAAAGAGAGACCATGCTTTCTCAGGATTGAACCCAGGGGCAGCAGGTACAATGAGAAAAACAGGGGCCCTCAAATTGAACCCTGTGGAACACCAGATGACAGCGGAGCAGAGCGGGACTCCGAACCACCAAGGCTTACGCACATGGTTGTGTCTGCCAGATAGGACTTGAACCAGTCCAGTGCAGTACGAGAAATGCCCACTACGTGCTGCAACCGAGGCACTAAGATGTTGTCCACGGTATCAAAAGCCGCAGTTAAGTCCAGGAGGACAAGAATCACAAAGTCTCCAGAGTCATTTGCCAGGAGGATGTCATTAAAAACTCTTAATAAGGCTGACTCTAATTATGTGTCTAAAATTGGCTAGCACACCAGGGTCAAGACCAGGTTTCTTAAGCAGGGGTTGCACCACAGCATCTTTAAAACTTTGGGGGACAACACCAGAAGACAGACTGCTGTTAGTAATGGCCAGAACCGACTGCCCTATACTAGGGAAGACCTCTTTAAAAAAGTGAGGTGGGACAGTGTCACAGGGAGAACCTGATGGCTTAATCTGACCAACCACATCTTCTAAGGCCTTCAGAAACACAGGCTCAAACAAATCAAACACAACCAAGCAAGGAACAGGGTCAGAGGGGTCAGATGCAGGAGTAGAGATGAGAGCCCTTGCAGTAGTAACCTTGTCAATGAAAAAGTGCAAGGTGCTATTGCACATTTCGAGGGATGCCTCTGTGCACCCAGGCTGGGGGGGGGGGGGGTTAAGAACAGTTTCAATGGTTATAAATAACACACGCGGGTTGTGACAGTTAGAGTCGATAATTTTAGCTAGGTATTCTCTTCTGGCCTCTTTAACAGTGCTCTGGTAGCAGCGCCAACAGTCCATTAGGATTTGATAGAAAACCTGCAGCTTGTCCTTCTTCCACCTGCATTCAGCTTTCCGGCATTCCTGTCTAGCTGCGCGAGTTCTAGCATCAAGCCAGGGATCAGGTTCAGCTTTGGGCTGCACAGTTTTTAATGGAGCCACAGAGTCCAGTATGGTTCGGCAGGAGGAGTGAAACCAAGAACTGAACTCCTCCATGTTTGCAGATGTTAAGCCAGAGGGGACACACAGCTGGTTTAAAGCAGACGAGAACTGACCAGCAGTGACAGGGTTACAAATCTGACGGCTCCGAGCAGGAGCACCAGATTTAACTGCAGCGCGGGAAAAGGCAGCTTCAAACATCACAGGCATATGATCAGAAAACACATTGTCACAGATTTCCAGGTTGGACATAGACAAACCTTGAGAGAGGACAAGGTCTAATGTGTGTCCATGTTCGAGTGTGTCATGATCCTGGTTTCGTGTCTGTCATGTCTTTGTGTTGTGTGTTGTTTTCCCCTCTTGTGTCAGGTAAAGTTTCACTCCCTGTCTTTAGTTTCCCTCCTTCCCCTGATTGTGTCATTGTGTTCACCTGTTGCCCCTGTGTTTCTCCTCCCCTCTCCAGCTGTGTGTTATTTGCTGATTAGCCTTGTGTATTTAGTCTTGGTTCCCCTTTTGTCTCTTGTTCGGCCATCGTCATTTCTTCCCTGATGTTGTACATGTTATCTGCCTGTTCCTGCCCGTCCGTCTGTCTGCTCCTGTTCCCATTGTCCCTGTATCCCCTGGTTAGTGTTGATGTGGTTATTCTTGGTTGAAAGTACAGCTTTAATTTAAATAAAGCTCGCCTTTTGTTTGGACCCATACCTGCCTCCCGTTCATTTTACTGCACATGGGTCCTGTTTCCCCAGACCCTGACAGAGTGTGGGATCACACATGAACAATTAATCCAACTTTACACTATTGCAGGGGTGTCCAAACTTTTTTCACCGAGGGCCACATACAGAAAAAAATACGGAGAGCTGGGCCACTTCTAGAGGTGAATTTTGTCTCAAAAGTTAAGTTAAAAGTTGGCAAAACAATTCGAATGTAGGTGAAGAATGCGCGATACTTAAAAAGCTTTCAGAAAAGAACACCCCTGTTTTAGAATTTGCAGAGGGTCAATTCAAAATGGCCTGCGGGCCGCATTTGGCCCCGGGCCTTAGTTTGGACACCCCTGCACTACTGCCTCATTTGCCGTTTCAGGCTTTTATTTTAATGCGTCTGCTGACCAACATTGAGGTATCACAAAACTGCAACACACAGATGACACTATTGGTACCACTCCAGAATCAGAATCAGATTCCCTTTAATCGTCCCACAGAGGGGAAATTTTCATTTGCACAGCAGAAAGAGCCAAAGACAGCTTTATATTATCACAGCCACGATACTAAAACATATACAACAATCACACAATTTACAAAATACACAATATACCTCAGAAACCATTCTGAGTATAGCAGCCAGATGTATATTGCACAGTTATTAACACAACAGGGGGTGTTATAGTTAGTGTTGTAATATGTGGGGGTCTACCGGGGGCCATGATGGTTATAGAGTCTGACCACTGCAGGAAGGAAGGACCAGCGGTATCTCTCCATGAGACAGAGGGGGTGGGACACATTATCCAGCAGGGAGGACAGATTGGCTGCCATTCTGCTGTCTCCCACCACCTCCACAGTGTCCAGAGGACTCCCCGGCACAGAACTGGCCATCCTTATCAGTCTGTTCAGTCTCTTCCTCTCAGCAGCCGAGATGATGTTGCCCCAGCAGACTTAACCATAGAAAATGGCTGATGCCACCACAGGGTCAAAGAAAGTCTGAAGGAGTGCCCCTTGCACCCCAAAAGACCTCAGTCTCCTCAGCAGGAAGAATCTGCTCTGTCCAGTTTGTTGTTCAGATGAACACCCAGGTACTTGTAGGATTTCACAATCTCTATGTCCACTCCTTGGATGTTCACTGGTGTGGGGGGGGGGGGGGGGGGGGAGTGTTGGCACCCTCTGAAATCCCTGCGTTGAGCTGGAGGTGGTTCCTCCGGCACCAGAGGATGAAGTCCTGCGTCAGTTCTCTGTACTCCCTGTCATCCTCGTTGGAGATGAGGCCGACGATGGCGGAGTCATCAGAGAACTTCTGCAGGTGACAGGTCGGCGTGTTGAGGGGGAAGTGTGCAGTGTAGAGGGTGAAGAGAAACGGTGCCAGCCCCTTCCCCTGGGGGCCTCCCGTACTGCAGATGATGGTGTCTGATTGACACTCCCTGGTCCTCACGTACTGGAGGTGGTGATCCACCCCAGAGAGCTACAGCTTGTCTCCCAGGAGCAGGGGCTGGATGATGTTGAAGGCAATGGAGAAATCAAAGAACATGATTCTCACAGTGCCCCCAGCCTTCTCCAGGTGGGAGAGGGACCTCTGCAGCAGGTAGATTACAGCGTCATCCACCCCGATGTCAGGCTGGTAGGCAAACTGCAGCGGGTCCATCGATGGTCTCAAAATGGGCCGAAGGTGTCCAAGGACCAGCCTCTCCAGGGTCTTCTTCAGCTGAGATGTCAGCGCCACCGGCCGGTAGCTGTTGAAGTCCAGACACACTCTGTTAACATACTGGACAACTGGGTGTATGGAAGTGGTAGCTAATGAAGAATTTCATTAATTGTTCGAGATTAATATCTTGATTATTTACATTTACAAACATTGGCATCCACATAAAACATTAATGTAGATGAAATACAATATTTTATATATTTAGAAAACTATGCTACCGTTGAACTGTTGAATGTTCAAACCATGTATAAATATATACCAAATATAACAATAAAAAACACATCAGTACCCCAATCTCACCATGTCCAAATCAAACATCAAAACTCTTTTCAGAACTGCCTTTAATCTGTAATTAATGTGTTGGTTTATGATATTTTTCTCTGTTAAGTATCTTTGAGTTTCGAGAAAAGCGCTCTAGAAATAAAATGCATTATTATTATTATTATAGAAAAATATCTTGCATTAACTTATTTCACTTGCATCAAAAAGTTGGCTTTGAAATAAAAACAATTAAAATGATTTAAAATTACCTCTGCTGACCTAACCCTAACCCTGCAGAAGCTAGGCTTGACTGTGTGTATACGGAAATAACACCATCTAACTAAACAACTGACTACTGTCTTCAAGCTTGTGTGAATTTCTACCATGTGAACAAATGGTTGCACATTTTAGGAACATTTTTTATTTAGACTAAACTTAATTCCACTAGTATCTTCAGCAGGCCATTCGTCTGCAGCTTCAGTCTGTCTGCATGCTGAGCGTGTGAGGGGATGTATGTGGGTTTCCTGTAAAGCCTACTCCGAATTGTCTCAGACCACTGGGGAAGGGTACGTGGGGGCTGATAGCAATTTATAAAGACAGGAAATTGTCTGAAACAGCTTTTGTGTCTGGAAAGATATAAATAAAATCACAAAATCCATTATGAATTGTTACAGATCGATTTCAGTCAAAATGTGAATCAAAAGGCAAACTGTTTTCAGAGAGACACTCACATTTGAAATGTTTATTAACAGCAACATATAGTTAGGCATCGAGGCTCCAGCATCATGATGATTAAATAACTATCCCACGGAGCATACAGGTGGATGCTGGGTCTGAAAACAGCAGTGGTGTAGAAGCAGGCCAGCAGTAGCACTGGCGATGCAGAGGGAGAGATGGCAAGTCTTGCAGTGTTTGGTTGGTGGCATGAGGGGGTAAGGCACGTCACATGTGTGTCTATCATTGCAGCTCGAATAGACTGCCTGAACTAGCTCACAGGCTATATACACTCCATTTTATAACATCAAACAGGGTTTTATTTTTTAAATAAAGAGTCCAATGTACACATGTGATGAAGTTGATGTGTTTTTCAAATTGTGAAAAAAATAAAGGAACATATCTAGGGCTTTTTCACCAAATTAATTTAAATAAACTTTGGTTTGGTTCTTGTCACTAACAGTGTCAACAGCCTCTAATAAATACAAAAATAATAATTCATAATCAAGTAGATTATGCATTCATTCTCACTGGCATTGGTATGGTCTGCTAAAGGCTCTGTAATAAAATAAATAATATTTAGTAGAAAAGCTAAAAATGATCAGTAGGAATTAAGTTAATGGTAATGTCACATTAGATGTAAAGTAATGCTGTATTTATTGTCTTAATTTCATTCGATTGATTGTAACCTCTTTTGAAGAGAAGTGTGTGGTTGCTATTATGATGTAAAGGTCCAGCTGCTTTAATGAATCAGTTTAAAACCAAGATGGCACATTGTGTCTCTTTCAGGTTGTTCGGGACAGTTTGGTGTCTATCCATCCAGCAGTTTGTGGTTTATTACTTCTCATCTCCACTAGAGGACAGAAAAGTTTCACATGCAGCCGGTGTGGCTAAGAGATCAGCATTTCCCCAGCCCTCTCTGTACAAGATTTTCAATTGCTAACAAGTACACCGACTCTCTCTCTCTCTCTCTCTCTCTCTCTCTCTCTCTTTCTCTCTCAATCCAGTATACAGTGTATATGTATATGTATACAGTGAACACATTTAATGCATTTGCAGGTACAATCATTTTAAAACAACAACAACAACAACAACAACAACAACAACAACAACAACAGTAGAGGATCGTGATGTGATTTGAGACTTTGGGGAAGTTGAGCCACCCATTGTTTCTAGGCCACCATGGACAAAATTGTTAACCACACACATGACCAGACTTTTTTGAAAGGTAATCTACTGAACTCCCTGTGATGAAGACAGCCCAGTGGAACAATGGCACTGCATTTAAATGTTGAAGTTGTTTCTCTTGTTGAAGGAGTCATGATACCTGTGTACAATTACAGACACCTTTGAATACAACTTAAACATTCATTATTGTGAGGGGATTCGCTGAGAAACCTGACGTAAGTGCTGTACAGGTAGCATTATGACCATAGTCCAGGCATTGTCAATGTGGATTGAGCTACTACTCATTAAGGGCTAAAACTCGGTCACTCAGAAAGAAAAAAAAAGTTTAAAAACTGTTGTTTTTCATGGATGTACTGCAAACTGAAATAAATGTGCACATTATTGTTGGGGTTACCACTTTCGGTCGCTCATTTTAAAGACGTCGCAATCAAAAACTGTCTCAAATCCCCCCGTTCTCCCCTGCAGCAAATGAGACCAGAACCTTTCCCGTTGTCATTGGTTTGTGCTCTTTTATTAAGTATATTTTCATTCTCCTCAACTTATGAGGCGCACTTTGGGCAGTGAAACTGTTGTTGCAGGAGGGGATGTTTGTCACTTTGAGTTTCCTTTGAGACTAACTGAATGTAAGGTGTTAATGTGGTTGAGGTTGGGTCAACTGTCATTGCTATATTGTCATGGAAATTGGAAGGGCCACCCTTCAATAACTTGCCTGATTTAAACAGTACCCATTGTGGCTTTACATGTTATATCCTTTTAACAAAATACATGTTATTCTCCGTAGCAGACTGAGCCCTAACCTCACAAATAATTGTACCAGACTTTAATAGTGGAGAATTGGGATGATGGGCACCTCGAGATAAAAACTGGAAATTGCCTGACAGCAATTCTGTTGTGTTACACACAAGCAGCAATCTTGGCCATTATGAAATGTTACAGATCAATTTCAATCAAAACAGTGAATCTGAAGCTGAATCGTAATCAACACCAACAAGCAAGATTTTTGTCTGGAGGTTTTTCTTTATTTGTATATTTTTTAAGTGATAGAAATAGAGTTTAGACACATATCTGCTTTACACCTTAAAAAAATACTTTATGCATAAAACTTTTTTACTAAGTTTCTTGCAAGTCTTTACATCCTAGAAGTGTTGATAGCAGAATAGGTGCTGAAGTCAGAACTCTTGGTGGTATTCCTCTTTGGTTTCTGTGATGTCGGATGAATTTCCAGTGCAGCATAACACACATCTTCATCCTTAAATTTGACATTTGTTGTTTAGAATTATAATCATGTTTGGATTTATTAATTATATTTTACTGTTACACCTACCTGATTTAGTCTTGATCGTGGTGTTTGCTGATCAGTTTGAGGTTCTTTAGCTTCAGAAATCAATAGTGTCATTACAGCATGAAATACTCACACAGTATCAAGAGAAGAAATGAATTGTCGATGAATTATCACAGATATTTCTGACATTACAATTTAAACTTTAAAAGTAATACAAACATTAGTTACCTTCTTTCTTACAGAGGTGATACACCAGGAGAGAGGAGAGGAGAGAGGACAGAACAGCAAGAGCAGGACACAGAGAGAACAGCAGCATCCAGCACACACCACAGTCTTGCGTTAACTTAAATTCCTGGTGATCAGGCTCACTGGAGTCTTAAACAAAAAGAAGTCAAAAGATTTACTTGATTTAAAAATATGTATAACACATGTTTGTTTTTTTAACAAAGTCGACCCCATTCAGTTAAACTCAATGAAAGCCTGGATATAAGCACCATAACATTTCCAAATACATTCACTGTTGGATTTAAATCAAATTCCTTACAATTCAAGTTTTCATTGAACAGATATTTATTTAACTTAATTTCAGAATTGCTTATTCCTGAATATGCAATGTACAAGCTTTAATTTAGCTTGTCTCTCATACTTGAAAATATATTATCCCAAAACTAACCATGCAAAATATAAATACATATGGATAAAATGTGTGACCAAAGCCTTAGAAAATAATAATTTGAAAAAATGTTTACATGATATCAGTATCAATATCATTAAGTCAATTGATTACAGTCACTGCAGTCAGACATAGGTCTTGCAGGCACAAAACAAGAACAGCATACTCACTGAAATGGATCCTTGTTGAGATGTTGCCATATGTGTAAACATATTTGGAAGTAATTTTTTCCTTGTTGTCCACCCTAAGCTCATAAGTTGCACAGTAGTAGAGCCCTTCATCGGTCTCAGTGATGTTAATGATCAGCAGGTCATAGGAGTTAGAGGAAACGTTTCTCACAAAGTGGAAACGAGGAAGAGGATTCAGAAATCTTTTTTCCAGAAAATCTTTTTCCCTTGAAATTGTATTAAGGTCGAGAGAAGGCTGGTTCTCATGAGAGCAGTTCCTGTACCACACTATGTATACACCGGTTGATAACTTGCAGTCACAGTAGAGAGTGATGTTGTCTCCTGGTCTTACTGTCCTCTCCAACGCTGATCCAGAGATCCAATCATGACCGAAGGATACAACTCCTGGAAAACAAACACAATATGCTCAGTGTAAAACGTATTTCACATTCAGCAGGGTAAGACTCCTCCTAAATAACATGAGCATGTATAAGTTTCGAAAATGGAATTATAATTAATTCATTAAAAAAACTGTATAAAAAGTTTATTCATTTACCCAAGAGGCCGAAAATGAAAATGTGCAGCCTGTCCATGTGTGATGATGACCAAGAGACAGCGAAACAGGTTTTACTCACAGATATCACGTCCTGCGCAGACTTTTCCGTTAAAGGAAGTAAAGGTAGCGATTGGTTGGCCCAAGTGGAACATTTTTTCTGTTTTTCTATTGGTCTAAATACATGTGGTATTCTGCGCTTTGATGTGATCACACCATGAGATATAGGGCTAAGATAAATCTCATCTAACAGAGGTGTTACCAAAGATTTCCGTCTAGAAAAAACTTGCAGGAGTGAACCAAAGCAAAGGTTTCCAATTCTAATAAATTCTCTTATTGAGATCAATCATCAATGTCTACCAAAACCACCTACATTGTATGGCTAGCCAAAAATGTATCATAAAAGCATTTGATTTTATAGTTGCTCATCAAACTCAACCTCAACCACATTCTCTTCTTTTAAGACTTTATTTAGATGAAAAATAAGTAGCATAGAAGGAATACTCTTCTGGTATTTTATTAAACCATAGTTCTCCTCTCTCTTGCCCCCATCTGTCATTATAAGTGTATTGAGGCCCTATTTTTATTCTTTACTAAATCCACATTTTCAGCATCCTTTAATCCAATCATCATCACAACTAGGTTCTAGGGGGTGGCCTGCTACCAGTTTTACACACGAGATATTTTCTAGACCTCAGTGATAAGATTTGTTTCTTTTTAGCTAATCAATTATATTAAACAGGGACCTTCAGAAATAATTCAATATATTCAATATTTTACCTCCAATAAAAATAATTTTACAAAAAAAAAAACTAAGACATTTTTCCATTTGACATCTTCAATGACAATCAGAGGCCTTTACCTCCCTTCACTCGATTGGATTATTTTGTTTACTTTTGAGACATAGTAACATCACTATGTAACATTTGCGCTTTAATTGACCAGCTCTCCACCACACATTGGACGTGTTAGGCAAAGGAGCGAGTCCTCTCTAAGAGGTTGACCAATCAAAACAGAGCCGACCAGCTTACCAATCAGAGCAGAGTGGGCACTGGTTTCAGACGGAGGGTGAAAAAAGATGCTGAAGCACAGGCAGTATGAGAAAAATATAGACCTTTCTGATCATTAAATCATGAAAACATGTCACAGTAGAGACACAAAATAAAGATATGACACTGAAAATCAGCAGTATATGTCATCTTTAAAGAATTTGGCAAAGTCATTTAGTAGTACGTCAACAGCCAATATATTTGCATTACAACAGAAGTGACCTTTACAGGCAAAGGTCACTTCTTTCCACCAACCCACTATTGCATCATTCATATTCTACTCTGATCTAGGGATCTACGTGTAAGTGGCTTTTATTCAAATACGTCTGCTGACCAAACACTGAGGCTTCACAAAACCGGGACAGACAGATGACACTATTGGGCCCACTCCAGATACACTCTGTTTGCATACTAGACAACTGGGTTTGTTGATTTACACTGCCAACATGTTGCAGATCTATTACAATAATTTTATAGACATGAAATCATAACAATATTATTTCATAGACAACTTTTATGAACCTAAAAACTGAAGCTGCAAGTGCCAGGTCGACTGCTCTGCCTGGCAGCTTGCTTTACTGACTTGGCAGTTGACTTTTGTTTACAACTGCAATAAAGGATTTGTTTGAACCTGAGGATACTTATTCCTTTTCCCTTTGTTTTAACACAATGTCCCCTGAAACACAGATATTCCTCCAGTTTGTAAAATGTTTTACAATAAAGCTGATCTTTTCAAGGTAGTTATATAAAAAATTAAATTCCACCTCTGCCACTAGAAAAAATGAAATCAAAAATGAAATAAGTAATTAAGATTTAAGAGTATCATGCAGAAAACATTGCCACAAAAAACTGATAGTTCAACTGCAGTCCAAGGGGAGTGGTAAACAGAATGGTGTGTGACAGAGCAGCGCCTGGAGACTTATTAGATGATGCTGATTAAAAGGAACAAAACCGGGACTCAAAAAATAACACAACTTAATTGTAAGGCGGGTTGAAAAGGAATATACATATTTATTGACTTCTGTGCATGAATTTGGTCTGCATGATGTTGCGAATGGGTGCAGGTGTGTGTGTGTGTGTGTGTGTGTGTGTGTGTGTGTGTGTGTGTGTGTGTGTGTGTGTGTGTGTGTGTGTGTGTGTGTGTGTGTGTGTGTGTGTGTGTGTGTGTGTGTGTGTGTGTGTGTGTGTGTGTGTATGCTTGCGTCATTTGCATTTGTTTCTGCAACTCCAACACAGGAAACAGTTTTTTCAGGTCTCAGAGGCAGTGAGAACATTTAGACATTTGTTTGAGAATAACTAAGGGCCCAGCTGTCTCCGGCTGTTCAATACCTGTTCAACCTGAGCCTGTACCTGCAGACCATCCCAGTGCTGTGGAAGACGTCCTGCGTTGTTCCTGTCCCTCAAAAGACCACTCCTTCTGGGCTCCATGACTATCGGCCAGTAACTCTCTTATCTTATGTGATGAAGGTGCTGGAGAGACTGGTCTTGTCCCATCTCAGACCGCAGGTGAGATCATTTCTAGACCCTCTGCAATTTGCCTATCAGCCTTACCTGGGGGTGGACGATTCCGTTATCCACTTGCTGCAGCATGCTCACTCATGCCTGGATGGATTGGGATGAACTGTGAGAATCACCTTCTTTGATTTCTCCAGTGCATTCAACACGATCCAGCCACGGCTACTGAGTGACAAGCTGCAGGCTATGAGGGTAGACGCGTCCACCATCTCCTGGATTGCCAACTACCTCACAGACAGGCCACAGTATGCCCGGCTGGGCAGTGTTCTGTCTGATGTGGTGGTTGGTAGTACAGGAGCCACACATGGGACTGTGCTGTCTCCTTTCCTGTTCACCTTATACACCACTGACTTTCAATACGAAAAATCATCTGCTTCTGAACGTGGCCAAGACCAGAGAGACGGTCAATGACTTCAGGAAGAAGAGGACATCTTCACTGCCCTTGTGCATTCTGGGAGAGGATGTGGCTGTGGTGGAGGATTAAAAGTACCTGGGAGTGCACCTTCACAACGGACTGAACTGGAGGGCCAACACTGACGCTGTGCACAAGAAGGGGATGAGACGACCCTAATTCCTAAGAAAACTGAGGACCTTCAACGTGTGCAGCAAGATGTTGGAGATCTTCTACCAGTCTGTTGTAGCTAGTGCACTCTTCTTTGCTGCCGTCTGCTGGTGGGGCAGCATCAGGGCCGGTGACACCAGCAGGCTTCAAAAACTAATTCAGAAAGCTGGCTCTGTCATCGGCATCAAACTGGACAATTTTGAGGCTGTGGTGGAGAGGAGGACTCTGAAAAAATTGTTGTCCATCATGGATAACCCCACCCACCCTCTCCACCTGCAGCTGGACAGACAGTGGAGCTCCTTCTCCAACACACTGCTTCAGCTCTGCTGTTACAAGGACAGGTACAGGAGAACATTCCTGCCCACTGCAATAACCCTGTACAGTAATTTGAAAGGGTTTTATTTATTTAGTTGGCAGCTCGTTCCTTAAAACAGAAGCCTCAGATTGCTTATAATAAGAGTAAATATGAAGGTTAAATTTCAAGCTTGTTATCGAAATAAGTTAATGGGATTTTTTTTATCAACTAAGATTTGTTATAAAATGTTTTACATTTTAATTGACTGAATTTATTTGAAAATTGGGCTCATTAATATATTTGAACATATATATTTGAGAAGTACAATAAAAGACAAGCAAAAGTTTAATTTGTGGGCCATAATGCATTATACTTTTAGAATTTGCAGAGGGCTGATTCAAAATGGCCCCTGGGCCGCATTGCCCCCCGGGCCGTAGTTCGGACACCCCTGTGCTAAAGGATATCCTTATAAATGAAGGAGTAGCAGAAGTGATGGTCAGCACATATACAAACATGTAAAATTCAAAGTACAGCACAGGATTAATTCAATTTTATGAAACAGTCTTTATTAATCTATGGACAAGAGCTGCATTATTTTATTTTAACACTAAATCACTTTTATGTAGATGTGTGAACTGTGTGCGTGTGTGTGTGTGTGTGTGTGTGTGTGTGTGTGTGTGTGTGTGTGTGTGTGTGTGTGTGTGTGTGTGTGTGTGTGTGTGTGTGTGTGTGTGTGTGTGTGTTTGTGTGTGTGTGTGTGGGTGGGTGTTTGTGTGTTTGTTTAAATTGCTGTGTGTGATATGTGCATCTGCCAGTACAGCTTGTCTGTGTGTATAATACCTGAATGGATGTCTATATCCCCAATGACATACACAAGGTCAGCCCTATGCTGCACTACAGCAGCTGCTAATGTAACTTTAACTGTTCTCAAGCCTTTGCTTCCTTTCAGAGTCACTAGATGGCGGTGTGGCTGTTTATTGAGACCATTTGAGAAAAACTACCCGTTTAGTACATCCTTTATGTGGATTTACTGTGCTCTTCTCCAGTTAGCACTTTACAGGGTCGTATGCAGGCTTTGGTGTATTTTATTTATGTTTGATTTACAATTTGGTTTGGGAGAGAATAATAACAATAACAATAATAATAATAATAATAATAATAATAATAATAATAATAATAATTGAAGAGGGTATTCAAATAACGCTAACTGATTTTAACTGCGTTATAGCAGAAAATGATTGGCTTGAAGAAGCCTTTTTTATATTCTGCTTTGTGATTACACGTAACCTAATACTCTACCTATGTCTCTCATGTCTTATGAATGCACTATTAATTCAGACAGTGTCAATTCTAATGCTAACGATCATATTATGAACAAAAACACATTTTCAAAATGTATTTGTCACCTCTTAAACTATGCTATACTGAAAACCAATTACCCTATTATATGTGATAAAGAGACATATAGTGCCAACTCGGGCAGAATGACATTTTTCAAACATTTGGAAAACTATCCCTACATGGATGTATGATAACGCACATCAACACAATAAAAAGTTGTGTATTTTTAAGAGCATTTATTATCACACAAACATAAGAGCAAATTAAATACAGATCATGAGAAAATAAACGAAATGTCACAGTAGAGGTCAAGAAGACACAGGCTTATAACGACATCTGTCCTAGCAACAAGACTGATTTAGATAATAATATTAATATTATTAATAATAATAATAATAATAATAATAATAATAATAATAATAATAATAATAATAATAATAATAATAATAATAATAATAATAATAATAATAATTGAAACATAAAATAAGTATACAAAACGAACCGAGCATGAATCATGGACAACAATCTGATAGAAATATATGAAAACAAAACAGGAAAAAGTTGAAGAAATATAGACATTTCAGTAGGTAATTGAAGATCATGAATTAATTGATAATGCCGTTTAATTTCCTTTTAAAATGTTCAAAGGATACCGAGCTCTTGATAACCTTTACTTTGGTATTTCACATCTGTAAAGCACAATATCTCGGGGGGTTCCTGCCATGTTTCATTTTAGAAAACGAAGAGGATCAAACTGTCTAGTAAGCCATTTATAGAATTCATTTAGGAATTCTATTTTTAGATTTTGTTCAATGATGATGATAAAGATGACTATAATGACAGTCATCTCTGTATAAATTAGGAACTGAAACCTACAAAGCATAACTATCTCACAATGAATGTATGTTTTTCTTAACAATTATTACTCCATATACGTAGGGAATCTAGGGAACCATGACGCAACTATGAGTGTTATAGAATTCCAATCATAGGCTTACGAATATATATTTGTTTGCAAATCAACCCTCCCTTCGTGTTTGGAGATATAATGAATTGTCTTGTTTCTATTACTCCTTTCAGAACCTCTATCACTGTGGCGATAAGTCAAAGAAAAGTTTTGATAACTAAGATTGGCTCCAACTTGTATCCCGGCTATGATCCTCTGTAATCCCAAATGTGGAACAAAGATGCTTCTAAATGTTGATACATCGTTGGATCATTATGCACCAACATGTCACCATACTCTGTCTCCTAGCATTCAAATCAAAATAACTTAAGAAAAACACCTCCTCATTTCTCTAGGAATGGGAGCATGCAACACACATTTTCTCCAAACAAATGTTCTGTCAGCAACCTCAAACTTTCACATTTGTGATATCAACTACTTTATGGAGTCTTTATGGACAGCTCTACTCCTTTTTTGTGCCATACAATTGTATGTACCAAGGTCTTCTACAATATCTTTCGTAGCTTAAAAAACAGACTTTCTTCAGAAAAACGATGATTGGTCTTTCTCGCCTAATCTTAATACTTCAGTTAAATGCTTTTAGGTGGAGGTTGTGTTTTGGGTGAATTTCTGCCACTCACAAAGAAATACAGAATTGTTCTGGATTTGATGCACCTGAGGTTTTTCCCAAGTGAATAGGTAATATTGAATTTTGTGTGCATGGTTTGGCAATGGCATTTCAATGTATTACACTTGAAACCAAGCCAATATCTCTTGATTTATCAAACACAAAGGGTTGAATCGATAACAAAACAAATCCTGAGTCCAACTACTCTTGAAATTCTCTATGTGTGGTCCCGACCTTTCTTTTTTCCGGAAATGTCATTACATGGCCTTGTTCATGTCTAGTTTGCAACAAAAGACTTGATATAAAAAGGGGATGTCACTGTTTTGGTTTGTAGACTATGGTTTTAAAGCCAAAAGTTAAACATTTATTTTGGCAGTGAAAAATCAATTCTTTGCAAGCAAAATGAACTTTTATGAACTGAAAACACACTGTGAAAGTGTTAAAGAAGTGAAGACCAAGATTGGACAACACAACGCTAATGACCTGTCATTGAAAGGTAGACATGCCCTCAAGTATATCATTGCCCAAATGATACTTATAGGCGATCGTTAGAAGTCCGTAGGGACTTGGGAACTAGAAGGTCACCGGTTCAAGTCCCTGAAAGACCAAGTGCTTCCTGTGTCCCTGAGCAAGGCACCGTTTCATACACTGCTCCCCGGGCGCCGTACATATGGCAGTCCACAACTCCTAACACTAGGATGGGTCAAATGCAGGATGTACATTTCCCCTCTGTGGGACAAATAAGGGTTTTTCTCTCTACTCTAAATAGGTCATAATTTACATGATTAACATAATGTTTCTATTGAAAAAAGACTTTAAACTAGCCATCCAGAACATACACCTGTCAGGAAAATGTTTAATGAGATAATAAATCAAGTGAAAAGTCAAGTCATTTCCTCATCGACTTCAATTAACAAGCCTCCTTTTTGTAACCAATGGAGTTGCCCCCTGTTAGATATTAGAGAGAAAGCAAATTAAGGACACTTCCTTAATGACTTCACTTTTCAGACATGGAGGTTTAAGGAATTACATTTCTTTTAGGGTGGTTGAGGCAAAGTTCTTGGGAACTGGAAGGTCACCAGTTAAAGTCTCGTAAAGACCAAGTGCTACCGAGGTGTCCGAGCCATCCACCGTTTCCTACACTGCTCCCCAGGGGGTGTATATAATGGCAGCCCACTGCTCCTAACACTAGGATGGTGGCAGACTAGTTGTATGTAAAAGTATAGGCGACTATAGAAATTACTGAAAGCACTATAGAACAGCTAAAAGCTGAAGAGACCATAATTGCAAAGTCAACCCGCAGAAGTGAATTAAACGAATGAATTATAATATATATAATTAAATGAAATGCATAACAGCGCCAAGGAATACTCCAGGGAGAAAGATAAAGAAAAGGGCTAGAAGCGACTCCTCTCCTTTGACATCCCATCAAGGTCAATTTATGGGCGCTTTCTCATCTTACCTCAAGTGCACTGCACGCATCAGATTGTGAATACACATTTAAACAAGTGTGGACTGGTCTCTTAATAAGACACATTCAGTCCTTATAGCCAGCCTGCCCCAGCTACGTCACTGTGATGCTGCACACACGAGACAAATTGCCAAAAAATCATTCTCCAGTTGATTCCTGCTTAGCTTCATTCACACAAACGCAATTTTGAATAAACACACACAAAGAAACATAGATGACATTCAAATAAATGCACACATTCTACCACCCACAAACACACACCCACACACACCACACACACACACACACACACACACACACACACACACACACACACACACACACACACACACACACACACACACACACACACACACACACACACACACACACACACACACACACACACACTCACTCACTCACTTGCTCACTCATCCAGCTTACTCTCACTCTCATGCCAAAACTGGGGTCACAGCCACTCGTGGTGAATGAGTGCCAAACAGACTTGAGCAGATGAAGAGATGAGGGGAACCCAAACTCTAAAATTCAAACTCTCTCTGTCTCTCTCTCTCTCTGTCTCTCTCTCTCTGTCTCTCTCTCTCTGTCTCTCTCTCTCTCTCTCTCTCTCTCTCTCTCTCTCTCTCTCTCTCTCTCCTTTTTTTCTCTCAGTGCCTTCCTTTGTGTGTGCCCCCTCACGTCTGTCTGCCTCAGTGCTTCAGCCTAAACTGACGCTGTTTTTCACCCATTACCCTTATTAATCTTTTTAATCAGTGGAGTGTGCACACTCGTTAGCATCAGGGTTAGCCGCATGCCGACCCGGTGGGGATTAACATTCAGCAGGTTAGTCATGATGTCGACCACAGCCTCAGAAGCTATACACCTCCCATTAGCAGCCAATAGGTGACTTGTTCTCAATTACTGACCAATGCAAAATAATCACACTTAGTGACTTTTCAGAAAGAAGCTCAGGTTCACACAGATGCTCAAATTAACACGCACACAAGCACACACACAACAAGAAGTGTAGCAGGTTAAATGAAGCGAGGGAGACAAGGAGGGACGAGTTAAATGAAGGAAAGAAGAGGAGCTTTCCCCTCCACCTCATTCTAATCTGCTGTGATTGTATCCATAGTCAGCTCAGTTCGAGGCCAGATGGCCCAGAACTCATGAACACATGCAAGCGCGCGCACACACACACACACACACACACACACACACACACACACACACACACACACACACACACACACACACACACACACACGCAGATGCCCACAAGCCTTAATTCTCAGAGGAAAGTGATCTGAGGTACAGTAAATTTGCTTAACCTTTAATCATATTACATTGACATCTACTGCATTGTGGTGGAAATTAAAAGAAAAAAAGAAAGGAAATACAAGAAAACACTAAATGATATTCAATTAGGAAAACAAAAATGAAAGATGAAGGAGAAGAGATATAGAGAAAAGGGCAGTATAAAGAGTAAAGGGAAAATAGAGGATAAAATAAGACTTATTTTTTATCTTTTCTTGTGTTGTTGAAGCGTGTGACTGTTTCGACCCGCTGGCAAAAGGGTTTGTGTTCAATCACACTTTCCTCTGAGACAGAAATTAGAGTGCTCTCTTTGGAGCCTCACGGCAAATTTGCACACATTCGCACACACATTCCTGCCCATAGCACATGGACTCACATACATCCATACACACTGTGCCTGTCTTTATCCGAATAACCAGAGACTGCACGCCTGCTTGCCTAGCTGGCTGGATGGCTCGCCGCTTGCTCAGGGGCAAGTCTGACATGAATCCCGTCTGATGCCTGTTTTTGCACTCCGATGATTCAATTAAGAGGGAGGAGGGCCTGTGCACTCCTGCTTACAACGGTCAGAAGTGACGCCAAAACCCCAGGCCATGGGGTTACAGTGAGAAGAGGGATACATTACATGATGTTACCTTCATGCGCTGACAAGAAGAGACAAGGTGTGACCTATGGAGTATCTTAGCCGACTCAATGGCAATATGACCAGCGTGACTACGAAGGAAGGCGGCTTGGATTCGCAAGGGCATATTGGTGTGATAGTTCAAAACAGGCTGCATTCATACAGTGGTTACAGTGCATACTCAAATGCCTACAGCCTGCACACATAACTACACAATCAGACAGTCAACATATTTAACAACAAATGTAGGT